>NC_089225.1:95459860-95547889 GCF_963924675.1 Phocoena phocoena
AAACTCCTGCTCTGCAAACTACTGCTGTGTGACGTTGTGCGCAAGACTTCACCCATCCACGCCTCCCTGCCTCTTCTACAAAATAAGGATGCCGACGCTCTTAGTACTTGTGATGCTTAACTCTATGTGTCAGCTTCGCTGGGCTACAGGGTGCCCAGGTATTTGGGCAAACTTTATTCTGGGTGTTTGTGTGAGGGCGTTTTTAGAGGAGATTAACATTTAAACCAGTAGACTGAGTAAAGCGGAATGTCCTTCATTATGTAGATGGGCCTCATCCAATCAGTTGAAGGCCCGAGTAGGACAAAAGCCTGACCCTCCTGCAAATAAGAGAGAAGTTTCCTGCCTGATGGTCTTTGAACTGGGACTTCAACTCTTTCTGATTCTATAGCAGCCTGCTGGCCTTGGGACTTGAACTGGGGCACCAGCTTTGCAGATCTTAGACTTGCCAGCCTCCATAATTGCATAAGCCAATTCCTTATAATAAATCTTTATTGTTACATGATAGATAGATAGATAGACAGATAGATGAGAGAGACCTTATTGGTTCTCTTTCTCTAGAGAACACTGGCTAATACGGTATCTATCTCAAGACATTATATTAAGATTAAATAAGATAATGTAACTGAAGCTCTTTTGATATATATCTGGTATATAAATGCTCAATAAATGCAAGCTTTTTTCTATAAGCCCACTCTTCAAGAGCAAAATCATCCAATCTGGTTTTTTGTTCTTTTTTTTTTTTTTTTTGAGGGAAAGAGAAAGGCTTGTAGACAGGGCTGTAAAGACTGTGGACACTTGTGATCACTCCCCTAGGAAGGGAATGGCTGCAGTCTGGACATCAGCAGTGTCCTCCAGAGCTCCTAAACTCTCCTGTCCAAGGACTTTCCTCAATGGCAGATGTACCCACCAGGTCTCTGGGGAGTTGCAGTCACATGCCCTGGTCTGGAGAAGGTCCCTCTTTGAGAAAGATAACAACACAGCCCTGAGACAAGGAGGAGACGAGAGGTTCCCCAGCAATGCCTGGCATCCGTCTACTACATTTCCCAAAAGACTTCCAGCTGTGCCCGTCCTCCCTGACTCCAACACCAAAGCCCTGGTCCGAACTCTGGATACATCACACCTTTACCCCATAACCTCCTCCTCCTTTGGTTGAGTCCCTCCCCACTGAAATCGTACCCATCATTCCAGAAAGGCTCACATCTACCTCACCCCTCCCCTGACAGGTTCTGACCATCCCAACCACTATAATCACTTATTTGCCACTTACAAGACCCTCGTGTATGACTTACACAGTCAATTCTCTTTGAATTTGCACCTACCGCCTTTTATGAACCCCTTTACAAGCCCCTTAAGGATAGAGACCCCTGTGTCTTACACCTTTCCCAACACCTAGTGTAGTTCCAAATCTAGTCAATTTCTTTGACTGAATGATCAGTATCCTTGCCACTCCACAGCCATCAGCACCTCCTCAGTTTTTTCTAATCTGGGACACTGATACCTAAACCTGGATGAATATCAGAATCACTGGGGAACTCTTGTGAACTGAAGATTCTTGGACCTTACCCCAAACCTATAGAATCAGAACCTCCAGGGATGGGGCCTTGGAATCTGAATATTTTTAAGGGGCTCAGATGATTGTGGTAGTGGCTAGGTTTGGGAACCACTGCTCTTAGAGATATAGAAACATTTTCCTATAGCTATGGACCTCCTCTCCAAATGACTCAACTCATCCAAGACTGTGTTGTTAAGCCAGCCTCCTTATGGCACACACACACCATTCTCCTGTCCCTTGCCTTTTTCAATTCACCAAACAACCTTTTTTTTTAACCTCCTTCCTTCTACTTCCCTTCCTTGCCATGAACTTGCACATCCCTCCCCACCCCAGCACCCCAGCTCCAGCTCCTCCTGAATGGACCCTCATGTGGGTACTGTCTCTGCTTTAGCCTTCTAACTAGCATGCTTCAGAGGAGCTACAGAAAATTCCTTAGTTTATATGCTGACTATTTAAGGATGGTTCATCCATGTGTTTGTTCCAAGATAAACACTCAAGAATATGGCTGATTAGGTAGAATATGCCTAAAATTCTACTTGTAGTCTGTCTCTTATCTTGCAATAAATCCTCAAATGGGATTTTAAAAATCCTCGTTTAAAGAACTTTAGTTCCTTTGAGAGCATGAGAAGAGTTTCATAAAGATGTAATCTTCCTAAATTAGGTCTCCCATCCAAAGAGCCAGCAGCCTTAATCCTTGCCTTTCAAGAAATATTTACTGGGCACTAAGTTCTAGAATACCAGATTTGGAAGGAAACTTCAATGCCATCTTCTCTGAGGGCTGACAGAGTCACAAAAAGTTCTTAGGACACAAACCAAGTGTTTGCAACTTTCTTTAAAATGTCTGTTGTCAAAGGCCACACCCCTTGTCTGTCCACTCAGACGTGGAAACATTTAATGCTCTTCCCAGACTGCATTAACCCTTCACACATTTGCGTCAGCTGTTGGAGGAATTTGACCACAGGTTATTGACCCTCTATGGCAGATCCCTCAACAGTGGTACTATTGATATTTGGGGCCCAAAAAGTATTTATTGTCCTGGGTGTTGTAGGATATTTAGCAACATCTCTGAAATCTTCCTGCTAGAGGCCACTAGCGCTACACCTCTCCCCCTCAGGGGGTAGGGGACAAAATGGTCCCCAGTGAGAGTCACTGCCCTTTAGTGTTCTATACAGTACCCATCCTCCAGGAGCTCACAGTCTAGCTGGGACATCAAATCCCTACACCATTACCCACCAAAACCCAGGACAAGCTCTCTAACAGGCCCAGGAAGAGAAAAGAGGGAGAACCAGCTCTGCCAAGGAGAGTCAGAAAAAGCTTCACAGTGGGGGTGACTTTGGGGGCAAGTCTCAAAAACATAAGGCATTTCCAGAGGAAGGGTGTTTCAGGCTAAAGGAACAGCTTGCACCAAAGTCATGGAAGAGCGTGGTGTATTCAAAGAACAGAAAAAGGTTCGGAGGACCAGGAGTTCAGAGCCCCTGGTGAAAACTGACAAAGCTTGAAAGGCTTAACCGGATTGCTGCCAAGCCCTCTGACCCTTAGGTTATCCTCCCACACCTGATTTTTAAAGTGAATTTGTTTTGGAGCAAACGGAGCATGAGTACTAACGACAGTAAGTGGAGATCAGCGGGGCTGCATCACACGCTGTTAAGTCAAGCCTTAGAGTTTCCATCCATCAGCCTCCTCCAAACCAAAGAGGTTGGAACCACTATACTGGGTGTTAGAATGCTGACCTTAAACAACATCACAGTGAACATCAGCTCCATTCAAATACCTTTCCAGGTATTTTTGTCAATTCTCGGGGGTTGGGAGTGAAGTCTGGGACAGACAGGCATTGCTGCTGCTTGACACGGATGGGGAGGTTAAGGAGGCAGCAGTGGCACAGCAGGAAAGATGGGCATGGACAAAAAGGAGGCTGGGCTGAGAGCCAGGCTACCAAATCTAAGCCTGGCTCTGCTGCTGGCTGTCTGAGTCACTAGAATTCCCCAGGCCTGTTTCATTGTCCGTAAATGGAAAGAATTACAATAACTCTCCACAAGGCCTTAGTTAAGCCACATCACCTTGCTGGTCCTCAGTTCCTCCAGATGGTCAGTCTAGGGGCTGAACTGGACCAGTGGTTTGAGAATATCTGGATCAGAGTCTCTTTCAGGAGTGATGAAGGCTATACCTTTTCCCCACGCCCCAGAAAAAAATGAACACTGATGTCATTTCTTTCATTTAAGGGCATTCTCAGAACTCAGAAACTCCAGCTTAAGACCCCAGAACTAGATCATCTTTCCTAAGATCCCAGCGAACTCTGGAATTCCAAAGAGCTTGCATCCAGGTCTGCTTGCGTGGGGCAGTTACCTGCTGATAAAAGGATGGAGCTACCCTGATGGAAGGCACTAAAGGTTTTTCCAAAAAAGAGAAGCTCCCTGTGAGTAGCCATCGTCACTGCCCCTCCCAGCATCCCTGTGCTCCTTGCTATCAAACCATCCCTGCCCTCTTCACAGCCCCTTCTACCAGCCTAGCGGGCCGGCCTCTGTGCCCCTTCCTCTCGTCACCCACTCACTCTGTGTCCCCCTGCGCAGGACAGATCACAGTAAAATAACTGCATATCTGTATCTGTACATTTTCTCCATGTGTTTAACTCTCCTTTTCTTTGTCTCCTCCCTAACCCCTCACTCAGTCCCTACCCAGCTCGGGCCCATTGGCCATGTGTCCAGGGCAGAGAGAGGTGACCTCTGGAAGACACCATCCAACTGACACATCTGATTCTATGTCACTGAGGAAACCTAAGACAGGAAAATGTTTATTAAAATCAGTGAAATCTAACAAGGGGGTGGGGACAAGCGAGAATGCCTGAATTCCAGCACTCTCCCCATGGACAGAGGGTGGAGAAACCCAGGCCTTCCTGCCTGGACGTCCTCAGATCCCACCCTCCCCAGAGCCAGAAATCAGTGGAAATGTATATATATTTTAATACACCCTCATTACAAATAAAAATAGTGTTACATCAGTTCAGGGGTTGGTTGAAATGCATTCCAACTTTGCTAAACAGGGAATGCATCAAAACGCCTATAATAATAACAAGCAAGGCAGTCCCTCTGCCAAACTCGGCCGGAAGGGAATTCACACAGCCAGGGAAAATCTGTTCTTCATCAATGTTTCAATATTTGAGGAAGCCGGGGACATTTTTCTGCGATTGAAGCAGATTGCCAGCTGCCAATACTATGATTTAATTCCTTCTCTTCTTCCTTCTCACTTGAAAAAATTGCCGCAAGCATTTGGTGGGCCATCGAGGACCTTGTGTAGCACAGATCGTACCTAGATGGGGGGATGGGATGCGGGGGGAATAAGGAAGAGAAAGAGAGGAGAAGCAAGAAAAAGCAATGGGGGGCATTGAGAGAGTGGGGAGGAGAGGGAACGAGGGCGAACGTGGAGGAAGAATGAGGAGGGGGAGGGGAAAGTACCAGCAAAGCAGACAAACGAGAGAGTGAAGGACTGAGGGAAATAAGAAGGATGTGGGCTGAGGGAAGGCGAGCAGAGGAAAAGGCACGTACAGAGAAGGGAGAACAAAGTCTTAAAGACTTTGGGTAGGTAGGATGTGCAGGGGTGAAGTTATTTGCCCTGTTGAAGTACCAGGCCCTCCTGACTCCAGCCTGATTCTCTCCACTCTTCAGCAGGTAGAAAGCAGAGTGAAGAGAGGGGAATTAAGAAGACCAAGATGAGAACTTGCATGTATGTACATCTGCATGGGGTGTTTGGCTTCTTCAAACACCCACATTATCTAATATAATCTAATACTCTAAAATCTAACAGGATCTGATATTCATAGAGCCCTGATTCTTAGACCCTGGGAGCTTCTCATGAAACGTACCTCAGACCTAGAAGACACTACTTGCTCCCTCATCAGTTCATAAATAGTAGAATCAGAGAGCTGAAGTTTATTAGGTTTTCACTGAGCTAAGGCCTGTCCTCTGGGTGAACCTCCAAGCCTCATGTCCAAGCCTCTGGTTTCCCAGGATGGTAAATATGCTGACAAGATGCACCCCTTGGGTGCCTGGAAATCCCAAACTCCAGGGTGCCAGTTCTAGCTTTGGAAGACTCAGTCACCCCCTCAGAGATGAGGGACTTTCTAGCTTAGGCATTAATTACCAGTTTTCAGTCTGTCATTTAGTTAATAGTATTGTCCAATGTTGATTTATCTTGTTCATGGTATTACAGCTGTGTAAGACATTAATATTCAGGACAACTGAGTCAAAGATATACAAGATCTCTCTGTACAATTTTTGTAAGTCTTGTAAAATTCTCTCAAAATTTAAAAAAAAAAAAAAACCTTCATAATGATCTCAAAAGCCAGGTTTGAATTGAGAAGTGTCTATCAGTATCTGGGCCCTCAGACTCTGGACTCTGGTCAGTGGCTCACCTCTCTCATCTTCCCTCCCCAGTTCCTTCCCATACAACAAGGAGACTTACACAGACACATGTGGATGCTCAGGGCTTCTCTTTCAAGCTCAGGCCACAGCCCCCTGACCCTACATATAGCCTCTCCTTGGCCACCCTGGGGTCAAGGGATGTGCACAATGGCTGTGCCACCCCTGGGAGAACAGAAAGTCTCCGGGTCATTTGGGCAGGGGATTTCAGAGTCTTGGGGGCCAGGAACAGAAGCAGGTGTGACTCACAGGCTCCAAGGAGTCACATTTTTAGCATCAGTCCCTGAGAAGGGGCACAGGAAAAGAACCTGGAGGTTAAGGATGGCTTATCGGCTTTCTCTGTCTCCATAAAGACAGAGTCTCTGCATGCGGTGTGAGGGAGTAAGTCCCGTACCCTTCAGACCCTGCTCAGACATTCCCCCTCCACCCCATCTGCTTTTAGGAAGCATCCCCAGTTTCACTCCATCCCCAAACACAGAGGTCCATGCCCTTCCGATTCCACATCAACTCCTTGAACTCCTATTGATGCCCTGATTAGAATTATTTGTGTTCCAGTCTGTGTCTCATTCACTAAACTGAGAACTTCTCAAAAGTAGGGACTCTATCTCATTCATTCCCGTGCTACCAGCCCCACATTTAGCACATAGGTAACAGATGGTTAAATTGTTATAGCCTCAGAGAGTCAGGAGAGCACAGCAAAGAGGTCAGATTACATTGTCTGGAATCAGGCAATCCTGAGTTCAAATTCTGACCCACACACTTAATCACGATGTGACTGTGAAGAGTTATTTAATCTCTCCGAGGCTTATCTTCCTCCTCGGGGTCATCATCAGAATTGAATGAAATATTGCTGTTGAAGCGCTTGTCAGAACATTCAGTAAGCACTCAATAAATGTGTTGAAAAGGCAAGATCAGGCTGCCAGTATCATGGGCCAGTCCACGGATGAGCCAGTCTGCTCACACCTCACTGGCTGTCTCACTGTTATCTTTTTTAGGTACAAGGAGAGCCTCAGCAGAGAGATGAGGTAAATCCATCCAAGTGACCAGAAAAACTAGAAAATCAGCCCCCTACCCACTCCCAGAAGAAATAACCCAGAGTATGTCCCAGCCCCAGCAGCTGCTCAGCGGTCTCTCTCTGTAAACTCAGGCCAGCACAATGCCGCAGGCCCTCCAAGCCCGCTGCTGACTGATGGGGCCCCAGACACTTTCTAGAGAGCTGACACTCCATAATCTCTGGCTGAGGCCCCCATATCTCAGGGTGGCTGGTGACAATGGGGAGATACATCGGGGAGCTGACAAGGAAGAAAAAATTGTTTTCAAGAGATCAACACATCAACACCTGCTAGTCAAAGCTAGCTAACTCTGGCAGCCTGGAATGCCAAACAAGAAAAAGGCATGAAAGATGGATCCCAGGATGGCAATCACAAAGACTGAGGTCTCAGAGCAGATGGCCCTGTGTGGTCACAGAAGGGGAAGGTGTGACAGTTCAAGTCTGGACCAAATCCATCCCAAATGCGATTTAAATGACAAAAAGCAGAAGGAGTAAGAAAGTAAGGGGTAAAAATCCAATCAAATTCAAACCCTAAAGCCAAAAAAAAGTTTTTTAAGAGAAAAACATCTAAGCAAATTAAATTTACATGCAAGAATGTAACAGGATAAAGAGCATTTCTGAAATGTAAAGTTTAAAGATTACAGACGTAACTAAGTATAAACAGTCAGGGTCTAGTTCTGGGAGAGTAAAGCGGTGGTGTTCTAAAAAAGTTGTTCTCCCTCCAGGCTTCCTTCTTCTGGGCCCCATTCGCACATTTGTAAATGTGCTAGTCTACTGTGACCATATATTTTCTAGAACAAGTTCTGATTTCAAATATTCTATCCTTTTTTGTCCATGGGTACCAAATATTTCATGAGATCCTGATTTGGGAGTCCAGAAAATGTATCCAATATGATATAATACTGATCACATTACAGATTGACATTTATATACAGATCTGTCTCCTCCTTTAGGTCATGAGCCCGTTGAAGGCAAGGATATATGCTAGTCTCCTTTTTATCCCCAGTTCTTAGCCTGGGACCCAACATACAGCGGGTTCTCAATAGACATTAACTGAAGAATAAATGAATGAATGAATGAACCATTTTGTCCCTGTAACAGGATATTAGTGGATAGACAAGACACTTTGGGATCAGATAAACCTGGGTTTGAACTCTGATTCTGTCTGGCATTGGCCAAGCTACTAAGTAAAACAGTATATCTGTAAAATGAGATAATAATTTTTGACTCACGGGATTGTTGTGAAAATAATGAGCGTGTTGTATGTAAAGCACTCTGCAGAGATTTTAAATTGCAGTGTAACTTACATAAAGTGGGCAGATCTCAAGTATATGGCTCAATAATTTTCTACACACTCGTAACCACCATACCACCCAGATCAAACTATAGAAGATTCCCATCAGCCCCAGAAAGTTCCTAGGGCAGTTTTAAAACATGATTGCAAATCCTTTGACACTTCTGCCATTGAGAGGTGGGATCCGTGTTGCTCTCTCTGAATCTGGGCAGGCTTGTGATTGCCTTGATGTGGAATCCAGCAGAAGTGATACTGTGTGACTGCCAAGGCTACACCAGTTAAAGGCCATGGAGCTTCTGCCTTAGTCTCCGAACACCCATTCTCAATGCCCTAAGCCCAAGTAAGAAGTCTGACTGCCTGAAGTCACCGTGTTGATCCAGTTAAGAGTTCAGCTGAGCCCCGCCTTTTAACCAGCTCTGCAGGTGTCAGATATGCCAGGAATCTCTCTGGGACCCTCAAGGCCAGCCTACACATCAGTGCCACACGGAAAAGAAGAATCTCTCCGTCAAACCCTGCCTGATTTCCTGACCCACAAAACTGTGGGATAGAATGAGCCAGTCATTGCTTTAAGCCATTAGTTTAGGGGGAGTTTGTTACTTGACAACAGACAACTGGAGTTTATATGTGCCCCTGCCCGGTCAATAACATCTTCCCTCCCTCTCTGAGATAGTCATGTTTCTAACACTTACCATCATAAATTCATTTTGGCTGCTCTCAAACTTCATATAAATAGAATCATCCCACATGAAGTCTTTGTGACTGGCTTCTTTCACTCAATATACTGCTTCTGAGACTCCTCTATGTTGTTGTTTGTATCAGCGACTTTTCATTGCTAAATAGTATTCCATGTTATTAATATACTATAACTTGTTTACCTGATCTCCTGTTGAGAGACATTTGGATTGTTTCCAGTTTAGGGCTTTTACTAATAAACCTGCTATTGAACATTCCTAGGCAAGTCTTTCTTAAACATATATTTCCGTCTCTCTTGGATAAATGCTTAGGAGTGGAATTGTTGGGTCGTAGGGTAAGTATATGTTGATATTTATTAGAAAATTCCAGTTTTCCAAATGGATTCCAGCATTCTGTACTACCACCAGCAGCGTATGAGAGTCCCAGATGTTCCACACTCTCACCAGCGCTTCATATACGTATACTTCATATACGTGCCATTCTGACACGTACACTGTAATACCTCTCTTAATTTATTTTACGCTTCCTGATGTCTAATAATATTGAGCAACTCGTTGGCCACTTGGATATCTTTGCGGAAATCCTGTTCAATCTTGCGCACATGTTTTTACATTTTTATTGGCGTATAGTTGATTTTGTGTGTGTGTGCACATTTTTTAACTGGGTGATTTGTTTTGTTATAAATGAGCTGTAAGAGTTCTTTGTACATTCTGGATACTAGTCCTTTGGCAAATATTTTCTCCCACACCGTAACTTGCCTTTTTTACTTTCTTAATATTATCTTGTGATGAACAGAAATTCGTTTCTGAGTTTTGATGAGATCCAATTTATCAATTTTTTTTGAGGTTTGTACATTTGTGGCCTAAGAAGTCTTTGCTCACCCCACGGTTACAAAAATATTCTTCTATGTTATCTACTAGAAGTTTTAACATTTTTGCTTCTGCATTTAAGTCTATGACTCATTTCAAATTAACTTGTATGTATGCTGTGAGGTAGGGGCTAGAGTTTCTTTTTTTTATACTCCATATTAACATCCAGTTGTTCTAGTACCACTCACTGAAAAAAGCTTCCTTTCCCCATTGAACAGCATTGGTGCCTTTGTTGAAAAACAAGTGACCATATATATGTGGGTCACATATATATGGTCACTTGTCCATCATTCGAGATAATTATCTCTGTACTTTGCATGATTTGAGTCTTTAAAATCCCAAATATCTGTCCATGCTATAACAAATTAAACTCTGTTCTCAATTTATACCTTGGGGTTCTGGAGTTCATTAAGTCTTGATAGCAGAAATGCCCTGGGCTAGAAGTCAAGAGACCTGGGTTACAGATAATTCCAGTTCAACAAACATCTGCTAAGGGCCTTCTCTTTGCCAGGCAGGATGTGAGGGTGTGTTAGGGGAGGGGAGAGTGTAGAAAAGAAGACACGTTCCTTGTCCTTAAGGACTTCACAGCTGGACTGCAGATTGAATGACCTGAGACCACTTTTACTGATCCCATGTTGCACAAAGAACCCTGGAACCCAGAGTGGGGAATTTGGCGGATTTTCTACTCCTCAGTAGTTACAGAAATTTTAAGACACTAGTCAGTTGTCTATCAGTTGATGTTGATCAATATGTGTCTTAAATTTCCCTGTTGTTGAAGAGGGATTAAGAATAGCCTCACTCGGGCTTCCCTTGTGGCGCAGTGGTTGAGAGTCCGCCTGCCGATTTAGGGAACGTAGGTTCGTGCCCCGGTCCGGGAGGATCCCACATGCCGTGGAGCGGCTGGGCCCGTGAGCCATGGCCGCTGAGCCTGCGCGTCCGCAGCCTGTGCTCCGCAACGGGAGAGGCCACAGCAGTGAGAGGCCCGTTTACGGAAAAAAAAAAAAAAAAGAATAACCTCACTCCTGCGGTAATTCATGTAAATGCCTAGCTCTGAAGTTGACATCTAGTAAGTGCTTAATATGTCAGCTGTTATTATCATTATGATTCCTCGCAGGGCTGTGATGAGGATAAAATCATAGTATCACATAATCTCAGGGTTGGAAGGAATCTTCCAACTGGAGATAAGCAGTTAATTTTCAGAATTGCCTGGAAATATTGTTTAAAAATACCAGGTCCCAAGGATTCCCTTCTTTTGTCCCCTGGTGAGGCCTGTATTTGGAACAAAAATCTCTGGATATCCTGTGACCAGCCAAGTTTACAGATCACCAACTTCTGGCACAACTGAAGAGAAGTGGAGATGGGAAATGCTGTTATTGTACAAGTGTAATAGGTCTAATCAGATAACGTGGTTATACTGGTAAATACTTCCAAGAGAGATAGCTAGCACTGGACAAAGCTAGGGAAGGATAAGGTATGAGATAGGAAGGGGCTGGAAAAGGAGGCGGTTGGGTGCCAGAGACACATTTCAACAATTTCACAATTACTTAAGGCCCAAAACCAATTTACATCAAGCTAGTGATGGAGGAAACCAACAGGTCTCTTAGCCAGTTCAAATTTCAATATGAAAAAAAAAAAAAATCAGAGCCAGAAACAAATTGAGTGCAAGGTAAGTCAAGCTGACAGGGCAAACCCCTAGAAAAAATGATTTTAAGAAGAATGGCAAATTTCAAACTCTGACTGAGGCATGGCAACCCAGCAGGACTGCTGGGAGTCAGGGCAATTCCAATGTTGGGAAAACCTGCAGATGACAAGCCAAAGAAAACTGACTTTGAGATTGCTAATGGAACAAAGCAGGGAGGGGCTGGGGCTGGTTTTGTCTGCAGTGAAATTTTCCATGGGTCACACAGATTTCTCTTTTCTTTTCTGAGTTTCAGGGTGGCTGAGCAGATGGCTGGAGCACCGAAGGAGAGCGAGTAAAGAAGGGTCTGGCTGAGAAAAGCGAAGTGGTGTGAAAGTCTCTAGGTCAAGACTGAGACCAGGAGCCAGAATGACTCCACCCCAAAATCTCCAGAGGACATTCTACAAGCACACAGCCTCATGGTGTAGGAAGAGAAGTCCAGGGCTGGAAGGCGGGAGGCCTTGCTTCTGCCGCTGGCAACCAGGGTGACCTTGGGCAAGCCAGCTCCATTCCCTCGGCCTCACCTTTCACCTCATCACTGGCCACGTGTCATTAGATCCTATAGTCATGACCTAGAAGTTCCCTTGAGTACTAGATGGCATTTTATGGCTCCCCTAGTCTTACTGAGAGATCAGGGAGCCCACTGGGGTCACTAAAAAATGCTTTGTCCACAAAGCTTCACCCACTTTTCCTCATATCCAGCTGTGCCTCTCAGAATGGCTAGCTGAGCCCACAGTGGGAGCTGGGAAGGGACGGTGGGGCCTCCCCAGGTCTTTCCCCAGCAGCAAGCCTTCTCTATGTCTGAGTATCAGAGGACCTTGGAAACACTGGTGGGGTCTCTGCTAACATTTCCCCTCCTCCAGCTCCACCCTCAGTCCCCAGCATCACCTCCTCACCTGGGCTGGGAAAATGAAGACTTATCCACCAGGGGCACTTCTGCTCTGGAAAAGTCAAAGAAAGCACTGTCCTGCGTGTCCAGAAAGCCAGTAACATAAAGTGTATTTCATCTGACAGTCTGAAAATGCTTGGGCAGGTACTAGAATGGCAAATCCACAGTTACGGGAAACTAGAGTATTTGGGGGATAACTCCCAATCCTATTCTTTTGGGATTCACATTAAGAATGAGAGTTATCTCTAAGAGACAAAACTTGGCACTGCTGTTCTCTCTCTTTCTCTTACACACACACAAACACACACACACACACACACACACACACATACATTGTCGACACCATGCTTCACCACAGCCACAAAGTCCAACAAGACTCCCCCACCATCCAGTAAAGGCTGAGGAAAAAGTTGATTTTGTTCTTTTGAGAGTTTTCTCTGCCTTGATTTAATGGCTTCATGGTGAGGTGACATACATCTTAAAGAGTCCAATTACTGACTAGGCTGCCCGGGGGACTTCCTAAACTCTCTCAGCTTTATGAAAAGTGACAAGACAAACTTGCTCAGTCAAAATCTCTGGAAATGGTGATGCCTCTTCATTCTCCCTTCCCATAAAAAGCGTGCCACCATTTTGGAGGCCTGGAGTTGAAGATCAAATGAAACGTAATAATAGTTACCGTGATCGTGATGTTATGGATGATTCATTTAACCCAGCGTTTCAGAAGAAACACTCTCTGGACCCCCTTTCACCCTTGAAAATGTTCCTGTATTTCCCTGGATCAAGCCCACTGTCATATGTTGGGTGGGACACAAGGCAGAGCAGTTCCATACTTTGAGCCTCAGGGCCCTCTATTGGCAGGTCACCAATTTGACTCAACTTAGAGAGACCTGAGGTCGAATCGATCCCTGTTTTCAGCACCTGGCACAATGTAGGCAGGCAATTGTTTGTGGAACCAATTTTCAAGTTCAAGTTGATGACCAATGTTTTTGGACACATAAATGCACTATAATTTCAGAAGACATTAAGACAGACAAATCTAACCTGTGTGGAGTAGACACAAAGGCTACCAAACCAAGAATAGATTTCTGGCAGAGTCATCTTTTGTGCTTTTGTCCCTCTCTTAAGAGCAAAGTTACAGTATTTTTCCTTGTTTTTAATTTGAATATTCTGACTATCATAAAAGCCCACTTTCTCCTTTTGAGGGAAGGGAGGGGGTTTCCTAGTAAACAGAGAATAACCCAACAAAACCCATAACGTGAAATAATTCATAACCTAGAAAGACATACAGAATTCCTCAGACTATATTGCCTATAACTTGCAAAATATCTATAGGTTCGATCTTCTAAAATTACTTCTTTTCCCATGTTTTGAGAGATAAATCCCCCAAATGCCTTTTTATAGTCACAACCATGTCCAACGTGTTCCTGAGGTCTCAAAACCTCAAATCTAATACTGTTGGTAGTGAACCCAAAGGTTCTTCTTCCTCTACCATGAGAAGGTCTACACAGATCAGTACCACCAAATAAGCATTCTTATCCAGGAAAGACAGGATTTACTGTACACCAACAGCGAGCATTGAGTATTTTATACATTTGCCATTTTTTCGGACAAGAATTCAGCCAGCTAATTTCATACCACACCCAGTCTTCTTCATGTAATAACAACCAAATGGTATATAGGCATCTAAATTGTTGGCACTTGGTACAAGATGCCCCACCCAATGGAGATTGTGTGTGTGTTTGTGTGTGTGTGTGTGTGTGTGTGTGTGTGTAATGGTGAAGACAGAGAGGGGAATTTTTGCCATCCTAGACTTTCTGGAAATGCTGTGATTTGTTTTGTCCTCATCTTAAGTAAACTGAATTACAAGCTGGAAATATGTCAGTTCCTTGAAGAAGGAGGTGTACAAGGTACATTCCATCCCCAGATCAAATTAAACAATTTGCTCCAAAGAGATCCACTTTCACATACACTGAAGCTCATCTGAACTTCCCTGCAGTAAGCAAGGACTTTGCTGGGCAGAGAAAGCCATATTTTCCAAACACCCAGTCCCTCCTCTGAATCATGTTCATTTTTCCTTGAATATTTTGCCCATTCTTACAATTGAGGGATTATTAAACTAATATTTTCTGCTGCTTCTTTTTCCCCCTCACTCTACTTCTTTTCTAAACCACAAAGGAGAAATTTATTCTCAAAGTTCAGAGAAACTAGGCAATCTGAGGAAAGTTCTTCTGACTTTGAAAAGTATGCCAAGCCCAGGAGAGTTCTAGAGAATTTTCACCACAGTTGAATTCACATGTGGTTAGAGCTGAGTGCTCCAGTTGGCTTCACTTGCCTTCACTCTGGGTTTCCCACATTTGAGCTACTATTGGAGTGTAGGAGACCTCTCCCAGCCTTTTTGAAAACCAGTTCTGAGAGCTGGGTGACATATAGGACTGCTTTAGACAGCTGCACCAGGACATGAAAGCTCCCTTGGCCATGTGTGATTGGCTCCACCATTTTAGTCCATTTGATGGTTTTTCAATCCATGTTCAAACATCTTTCCAACCTACCAGTTTCTAAAGTTGTAAATTTCAGCATTAAAGATTCAATTATATTCAACAAATCATGTACATACAGTTTGATTCCTTAGCATCAGAGAACTTCTCTGCTGGACTATGAACACTCTGAAGATTGAGAGCATGGCTTTTATCTCTGTATCACCAGAGCTTCGCCCAGTGACTGGTACATAGTAGGTGCTTATTAAAGACAGTTTAGTGAAAGAATAAAGCAATGAGTGAAGGCTCAACATAGACCCAGCACTAGCTAGGCAGATCCTGTAGAAGGAAGTAGAAAGGAAGAGAGGAAGGAAGAAAAAGAGGGAAAAAGGGAAAAAAGGAAAGGAAAGAAGTAGCAGCAAAATATACAGCACTGGTTCTCCAGAAAGATAAGATTTTCCTGCATGAAATAATTGGGTAACAATGAAAGTCAGCATATATAGTTCCCTGAGCTGAAAGATAAATAAATCAAATGACAGTAAAACTGAGTTTTTGCAGGCGTGTGTGTGTGTGTGTATGTGTGTGTGTGTGTGTGTGTGTATGTGTGTGTTTTAGGGGAGGGATGGGTTGGGGAAGGAAGGTAAAGACCACATAGGCTACTGACAAAGGGCTGCTGATCTGATTTTGCCAGGTCAGCTATATCTATTCATCACACTCAGTTAATTGCTATAGTCTGGACTCCTTTTTGCCTGAGTAAACAAAACCTAAAAGATTTTTAAAGTTTATACCTTTGTTTTCTTAGCTCTTCTGAATGTGCTGTCAGCCAAAGGCATTGGCCGCACCCCTCTCTTTCAACACTCCCCAGGGCTTTGCTCTGTTTATCAAGCAAATAACTGGTATGCAGCAAAGACTGTCTCCAGCTCTGGGGAAGCCGTTCTGTTGACTTGCTAACCTGTTTGAGAAACTGACAAA
Organism: Phocoena phocoena; assembly: GCF_963924675.1. Lineage (NCBI taxonomy): Eukaryota > Metazoa > Chordata > Mammalia > Artiodactyla > Phocoenidae > Phocoena > Phocoena phocoena. Next base: position 95,475,745 of record NC_089225.1, read on the forward strand.
ATCAATCTTCTCTGTAGGAATCCACAGAGGTGATGGAAACTCCTCAAGTCTCCCTCACTCTTTGTCTCTTTGAATGGATTAATCCAGCCCCACTCCAGGTGAAGGACACAACTGATGAGTTTCCCTTCACCATTTCTTTTTTGGCCTCCTCACTGTCATTGCCATGCTGTCAATTTAATTCCATCCCTAGATCCTGAAAATTTTGCTGCGTGCTCGCGGCAAACCCATCTATTTGACTTGCATTTCTTACACAAGTGTTGGGTGTAAGGGCATTTCACTTAAACATCTAGAAACCCATCAAATGTCACAAGTGCAGGCACACACACACATACAAACAACCTGAAAAATCCCATTCTTAACAGAATTCTGAAGTCCTGCTTCTCCCCAAGAAACCCTTACACACTACACAGGGCTTCTGCCTCTATGCCCTAGAAATCGCTTTGAAAGAAACTGCTTTGAAAATTGAGCAAACCAAGAAGATGCTGGTAAGGAGGAAGGTCCCCTTGTACTATAGACTAAAAGAGAATGTGTGTTCCAATGAAATGCCAACAGAGTTTGTCATTGTCTAGATTGATTATGACATTCCAGTAACACAAATATATCTTTGCGTTCTGCACAATGTATATATAAATCTTACACATTTGTTCAACATTTACTGCCATTATTTATAATGGTCTGAGAGTACTGCAGATGTTAAGACCATGCTACCTGTTTTACATCAGAAACTTCTGGAAAATAAGGACCCAACTCTGAGCAATGTCTTCAGACACAGAGGTTTGTAACCCCAATCACACATCAGATTCATCAGAAAGCTTTTTTTTTTAATATTGACTGCCAGCCCACCCGCAAATTTCTGAATCGGGAGGTCTGGGAGGGGGAGGTCTTAGGATCTTTGCTTTTAACCACATCCCTCAGTAATCTTCAGCACCCAGTTCAGTCTTGGTGCACGGAGTAGAGTCAGGACTCACAAGCCAGCTAACGCAGCTGGGTTTGTTATGAGGGTCTTCTACATGGCAAAGCGTCTGCCAGCCTCCAGATGTCTCTGAAGGCAGTACTCCCCACAGTACTTATGAAGACTAGGTGAGGGAAACCCCACGTTCCCAGGGAGCGGAAAAGATCTCAAAGAAGGCATTTCCTGAGTTAAGAATCCAAAAGATATTCATGGTAGAGATCAGCGCACCTTCTCCTTCCAGCAATGTCAACCCCTTCTCCCACCCACGCTTCCCCCCACTGTCTTTCCACCTGTGGGCTTCCTGTGGACACTAGGGGGGAAATGCAATCCTGAAAGGTTGTTCAGGATTGCGCCAACGACCCACCCAGTTTCCAAAGTTACCCCTGCTGATGTTTGCTCCTATCCAATATCTACTCAAGCTCTAGCTTCTCACCTCTTCTCCATCCGCAAAAGAGATTGCTTCAGCTCGTGCCATACGCAGTGAGGGAACCCTGGAGGCTAAAACCACTCATCCCCCACCCTCTATATCACCCTCCTCCTGGACATTGAAAGAGAATAGACAGGATGGGCTCTGAGAATCCTTCTAATTCTCACTTCTTTATCCTCTACTCTGGCAACATTAGTCTCTCTTTTGCTGCCTTGGTTTTTTTCTGCAGTTTTCCCTTTTTATGCTGTGCAGACCCCCAGCAAATCCTAAAATGCTATCCTTTAGCAAAGCAAAAAGACCTCAGTCATGATGTTAAACTGACATGCTGGGCTTTCAGACCCTTTCCTCTTTGCAACTCTTCCAGAATCTATCACTCCAGGGACATGAACTCTTGTCTCTAAGTTCTTTACAGCTATGGTCTCATTAGCGTCTACAAGAAGATCACTTACTGCCCTTCCCCATGACCTCAGCTACATTTGTCTGCAGCCCTAAATAGTACTGGCTTCTCCTTCTCCTTCGCCCACCCACCATTCCTCATCCCTCAGCCCTGGGTCAGCCAGTGGTAAGTCAAGGGCAAGTACGAAACAAATTTACAGTCCGCCCCTCCTGCCCCAGGTCTCTCTTAGTGCTAATTTTTTCCAGCTTTCTCCCTACTGTTTGCATATTTGTATTTGGGATTCTTGTCTCACAGATATATTTGTTTGTCCAGTTCCGGGCTGGACTTTGTTAAGTTCCTGTCTCTTCCCACCAAGGAAGGATCTTGAAATTTGGAAAGTTCTGTCCACCAACACCTCCTGTTCCGGAATCCATACATGGCTTGGAAAGGAGGTTGGAGAGAGGTGAAGCTCTGCTCTCCAATGGTTCAGTCTGCAAGTAAGCAGCCAGTCCCCTCCACCACACACACCAGTATTGGTGACCAACGTTGCAGCTGCTATGCTCACTGCTCCTGGCCTCTGGCCATTTCTCCGGCAGGGAACTGGCTGCAGTGCCTCCCAAAATAATCTGTCCACATCGCAAATTGAAATTTACAAGGAGTCCTATCACATTTTTCCTAAAATACCAAACCTATAACATCTACAGAACTCCTTTCATCCTATTATTGAGTAATTCTGCAAGTAGAAAAAGAATAATGGAAAAGAAAACCAACCCATCCTCCACCCACCCACTGAGGTTTCAAAATTTACTCTTTAGTTTGTCTGCAGAACTGGCCTACTGGCCAGGCCTGCCTCTCTCCCTACAGAGGCCTTTGCACTTTCCCCTTTGTGATCCCAATTCTGTTTTCCATGGCGCTCTGGTGCATATAGCAGAGATCATGTTTGATTAGAGCTCCAAACATTCACCATGCTCTTGAAAATTTATGACACCTCCAGGTTTCCACACTCCCCACCAGCTAGGGTCTTGGTGCCTAATGTATTTATCCATTAGGTATTCTCTGAAATGTGGCACTCAAGGCATGGCCTGAGAGTCTGGGCAGGTGGACGTGGGCCTCTGAAAAGGTGGCTGCAAATTGCACTGACTCCCGAGCTCTCCCTTGTGACATCGGTGGGGTTCCAAGTTCTTTTGTACTAATCCTTTTAGCTAAGAAAATAAAATACAGCACTTTTAGAGGAGAGAAAGCACAATGAATCCAGTCTCTACCATTTCACAAATTCGGAAATTTGGGGAATTTCTGTTCTCTGGAATGTCAGTGGACCAAGCTGACAAATGGATTGTTCTCTGCCATCTGGATAGTTGGCATCCTGGGGACATAATTGGTATCTGATTCTACTGTCTTGACAAGTACTGAAACTATGCAGATCAAATCCTCTTATAGCATCCTCCAAGGCCTGTCTATATATATATATATATATATATATATATATATATATATATATATATATATATATCATGTTGAATTTTGCTGCATTAAAGGCTTTATGAAAGAGGCCAACTGCTTTGAATTCTTGCTGCTGCCCAGAGAGTTTCTAGGAGAGCAGGGAGGGTCCCCTGAGAAGTTAGACTCCTGGTGCCACTTACCCTCATGGGCAGACCTACGAGGCCTTCAGAAGAGCAGCACATACCAGCCACATTTTCCAGCCCACGAGAGAGAGAGACAGAGAGATGGAGAAACAGACAGAGAGATTAAACGCAAGGCATTCAGACCCTGGGCTCAATCGTCACACCCCAGTTACCTGGAGCAGAGTTTAACAGGCTATTCCCTGACCCAGAATGTGTCCCAAGTATTCTGGTCTAAATTCCGTGGGTTACCTAATTTTCTTATGCTTAACTAGAAATCCCAAACTCATCCCAAGCTGGAACTCTAGATTCTGGGCCTGTGTGAGGCCTGGTGACTGGTGAGCACCTCTGGCCTGGAGCGACCCCCACCTTTCTAGTTTTGATCCTAAATCTTGCCTGTCTCTTCCAACTTGACAGGTTTCCACCTTGCCCTCAGGACTCAAGGCATCCATGCAAATCCAGACTGTCCAGGGCTCCCAGGCCTGAGGCTACCTCAGTTCAGTGACCTGGAACTGGTTATTTTTGATGAAGGCCTTAAGTTGTGTCATACCTTTCCTGTATTCCAGCCAAAACTGTTGTTTTTAGAAGCTCAGTGACAAAGAATACACAACTGGAGAAAAGTATCTCCTTTCTTCATGTTTTATCATTTCCAAATTAAAAATTGCAAGTTACAGTTCCAGTGAGGTATCTTGGCCTCTTGACAGGGACACACACACATACACACACACACACACACACACACACACACACACACACACATTGTCCATTGTGAGATGCAGTATAAAAAATGCAAATGTTTCTAGATGGCTAGAAACCTGGGTTCCACTACTGGCAGTACCTTGCTGGGTGAACTTGGGAAAATCACTTCACCTCTCTGGGCCCAGGCATTCTCTTTCAAATCCAAGAAGTTATAGCCTTGCCAACCCGACCACTCATTTAGCCTAAAAGCATGATCATGATTTGCATAAAATCACTCATAGTTCCTGTAATCGTGAATTTGTGTGTCAACTTGAAGGGCATGGGTTGTTGTTGTTTTTTTGGGGGAGGGGACAGGTTTTATTCATTGAATGCAGCTTTACACAGTATTTCTTATGTGCCAGACACCACTCCAAGTGCCTTAGAAATATTTGACTCATTAACTCCTTATAACAATTGAAGGGTGCTTCTAGATGAGATTAACATTTAAATTTGAGTAAACAGATTGCCCTCCATAATATAGGTGGGCCACATCCAATCACTTGAAGGTCTGCATAGAACAAAAAGAGCTGCCTCCCCAAGTAAGAGGGAATTCTTCAGCAGACTGCCTTCAGAATTCATCTGCGCCATCAGTTCTTCCTGGGTCTCCAGCCTGCAAGCCCACACTGCAGATTTTGGACTTGCCAGCCTCCATAATTGCCTGAGCCAATTCCTTACAAAGATATCTTTCAATATAGGCACATCTTATTTGTTCTGTTTCTCTGTAGAAGGCTGACAAACACAGTCCCCAAGGACTGAGCATTGGTCATGTACTTAGCCCCATGGCAGTCACTGAGACAAATTGTTCTGCCACCAATAAGCACAGCACCTAGTTGGAAAGACAAGACTAACTTGGCTAAAATAATTCATAGCAACATACACAAGTGGCAAAGGGTATGGGCTAGTTCTTGGTGCTATGGTTCAGAGGAGGGTTCAGAGGGAAAGTCAAGAAAGAGATGGCACTTAGTCTCTAGGGCAGTTGGAATTTCCCAAGGGAAAGAGAAAAGAAAGGGTGGCTCAAATATGGTGACATACTTGGTATGTCTCCTCCCCCTGGCTCTCCCATCTCCATGAATGCCATCACCACCCACACAGATGCCCAAGTAAAATGGGTCTCATCCTTATCTCTACCAAAGCCTCACTAAGCACTCCAACACTCCACTTTCCCTCGTAGTCAATCATCTATCTTTAGACCCTGCTCCTAAATATTAATGAACCATTCCTATGCTCTCCATACCCAAAGCTACCTTCCTAGCCCAGGCTGCCATCTTTGCTCTCCTGGGCCACCAATATACCCTTATATGTTTACTCTTTCTTTAGTCTTGCTCCTCCAATCCCTTGCTCCCCACAAAGCAGAGTGATCCTTCAAAAGTGAACATCAACTCATGCCTCTCTCTACTTAATAACTCTTCAGTAGCTCTCCATTTCCTACAGAATAAAATGCAAATCTAGTATAGCTTCACCATGCTGTGCTCTAGGCACTGCTGTGTCTCCATCCTCATCTCTTGCTGCTAGCCCTCTTATACCTACTAAACTTCCAGGTCCTCAGAAGTGCCATCATTTTTCCCACCTCAAGGCCTTTGCACATGCTATCCCTTCTGCCAGAACTCTTTCTCTCTTTCTTTGGTTAATTTCTACTTTCTTTGGGTCTCAGTGCTTCTGTTTTCCAGGAGGAAGCCTCCTCTAACTTCTGCAGACTTGTTTGGGTGTTTCTCCAGCAGCTCCCTGTACTCCCTCTCTCAAAGCACTTATCACAAGTGCTACTGACAAATTTTCTGTCTTCCCAACTAGACCTTAAGCTTTAAGAGTCTGGGTCCAACTCACATCCCCAGAAATTACCAAAGTACTAAAGTGTGCATGATAGACTTAAATATTCTAATTATAATAGGCTGGTCCTGTACCCTGAAAATACAGCAGTGAACAAGACAGGCTTGCCTTCATAGAGCTCACACTCTGAAGACAACAAACAAGTGAACAACACATAAATGCAATTAGAGTTGTGAAGAGGGTCAGAAAAGAAAGAACTAGAGGGCTGTCCTAGAGCATATAGGGGGAGGTAGAGCTGAACACCTATTTTAGACATTGAGTGGTCAGGGAAGGCTTCTTTGAGAAGCTGACCTTGAGCAGGGACTTGAAGAATAAAAACGAGCCAGTCGTGCAAAGACCAGGACAGTGGAGTGTGTAGGCAGGAAAAATCCTGGTATATTCTAGGGATGTCAGAAAGTTAAGATGGCTGAGCAAAGAGGGTAAATAACGTATTCTTCATAGTATCAAGCTTACTGCACCAGAAACTTAGACCACAGCCACTTTGTCACCTGCAGGATGAGTCACTTCCGAGGAGTGGTTTCGTTCCCTCCAGCGGGAATGGCATCCATAAGAGGAGCCCTTACAGCAATGCCTTTTCTACAAAACTTTTCAAAGTCCTAAGGTCCTGCCTTTCAAGCCCAAATTACAATTCAGTGAGGTGAACCTGTCCTTATTAAAAATGTTCCATAAGCTAAAATTAATTAACAATCAACAAGGGAAAAGGAATGAGATTATTCGTGGTCCTTTTTTGCCTGGATGGGGAAAGGCTGGGATGGGGAGAAGACAGGACTTCTAGTGTCCTTCTAATCATCAAATTAGGATGTGTCTCTTTGCAAGATAGGCCCTGAAGGTATCCTTGGGATGAACATATCTCTTTCCAAAGATTAAATTTAGGGACCTCCTATAAAGTTATGGTATCCCCAGCCACGTCCACTGTATTCCAAGGTCAAGTTTATACCTATGTACCAGATCTGGAATGTGCCTTGTCATTTGCTCCTGGTTTGGCTCCACTCTTTCCCTGCCCTAGAACAATACCCACGATACATTAACTGTGAGTAACTGTGGATAACAGCAAGGGTGCTGGATTCAAGGACTGCTTACATGTCCTTCTAGACAACCTGTTCGCTTGTTCCACCACCGGAATCAGAACTCCCTCCCTCTATTACCCTCTTCCTCCAACCCTCAGAGACAGTCCATATTCCTAGCTTAGGCAATGCATTCTTGCTGCCCTGACACATACCACCAGCGTGGGCCAAGCAAGCTATTGAGAGAGCCAAGCTACCCACCCAACACTTGGCTTTGGCTGAGGGCATCAAGCCAGGCCATGGTGTCATAGTAGCTAAGGTCCCTTGATAAGCCACATCAGCTCAACTCTTAAAATGTATCATGGCCTGTTGATGAAGTTGATAAGGGTTACATCAGACTGTATCCCTCCAGAGCCCAGATTGAATGACTTTTAATTAGAACAAATCAGATGTTTAACTCTCTCTTCCCTGTGGAGGCAGCTGCTGGATCCAAATCTGGAACGGGTTCAGTGGGCACAAGTTTGCTAGTTGCAGGATACATCATAACATAATGAGAACTTCCCCATATGGAAAGGTCTCTAAGGAAGTTTTGGGGTTCAATTCCATCGCTTCTAAATCACCACTGATTCTGAATTATTTTGAACCAATGTTCAGTATCAATGCCTTCCATGAATAGGATTCATTCATTCATTAAAAAGTGTATTTAGGGTTGTCTTTTGGTCTTGTTTATGGTTTCCTTTGCTGTGCAAAAGCTTTTAACTTTCATTAGGTCCCATTTGTTTATTATTATTTTTATTTCCCTTTCTCTAGGAGGTGGGTCAAAAAGGATCTTGCTGTGAGGCTTCCCTGGTGGCGCAGTGGTTGGGAGTCCGCCTACCGATGCAGGGGACATGGGTTCGTGCCCCGGTCCGGGAAGATCCCACATCCCGCGGAGCGGCTGGGCCTGTGAGCCATGGCCGCTGAGCCTGCGCGTCCGGAGCCTGTGCTCTGCAACGGGAGAGGCCACAACAGTGAGAGGCCTGCGTACTGCAAAAAAAAAAAAAAATGATCTTGCTGTGATTTATGTCATAGAGTGTTCTGCCTATGTTTTCCTCGAAGAGTTTCATAGTTTCTGGCCTTACATTTAGGGCTTTAATCCATTTTGAGCTTATTTTTGTGTATGGTGTTAGGGAGTGTTCTAATCTCATACTTTTACATGTAGCTGTCTAGTTTTCTCAGCACCACTTATTGAAGAGGCTGCCTTTTCTCCATTGTATATTCTTGCCTCCTTTATCAAAGATAAGGTGACCATATGTGCGTGGGTTTATCTCTGGGCTTTCTATCCTGTTCCATTGATCTATATTTCTGTTTTTGTGCCAGTACCATACTGTCCGGATAACTGTAGCCCCTCAGAATGGGAGAAAATATTTACAAATGAAGCAAATGACAAAGGATTAATCTCCAAAATTTACAAGCAGCTCATGCAGCTCAATAACAAAAAAACAAACAACCCAATCCAAAAATGGACAGAAGACTTAAATAGACATTTCTCCAAAGAAGATATACAGATTGCCAACAAACACATGACAGAATGCTCAACATCATTAATCAATAGAGAAATGCAAATCAAAACTACAATGAGATATCATCTCACACCAGTCAGAATGGCCATCATCAAAAAATCTAGAAACAATAAATGCTGGAGAGGGTGTGGAGAAAAGGGAACACTCTTGCACTGCTGGTGGGAATGTGAATTGGTACAGCCACTATGAAGAACACTATGGAGGTTCCTTAAGAAACTACAAATAGAACTACCATATGACCCAGCAATCCCACTACCGGGCATATACCCTGAGAAAACCATAATTCAAAAAGAGTTATGTACCAAAACGTTCATTGCAGCTCTGTTTACAATAGCCAGGAGATGGAAGCAACCTAAGTGTCCATCATCGGATGAATGGATAAAGAAGATGTGGCACATATATACAATGGAATATTACTCAGCCATAAAAAGAAACGAAATTGAGTCATTTGTAGTGAGGTGGATGGACCTAGAGTCTGTCATACAGAGTGAAGTAAGTCAGAAAGAGACTAAGACAAATACCGTGTGCTAACACATATATATGGAATCTAAGAAGAAAAAAAAATGTCATGAAGAATCTAGGAGTAAGACAGGAATAAAGACACAGACCTACTAGAGAATGGACTTGAGGATATGGGGAGGGGGAAAGGTAAGCTGTGACAAAGTGAGAGAGTGGCATGGACATATATACACTGCCAAACGTAAAATAGATAGCTAGTGGGAAGTAGCCGCATAGCACAGGGAGATCAGCTCAGTGCTTTGTCACCACCTAGAGTAGGGGCATAGGGAAGGTGAGAGGGAGAGAGATGCAAGAGGGAAGAGATATGGGAACATATGTTTATGTATAACTGATTCACTTTGTTATAAAGCAGAAACTAACACACCATTGTAAAGCAATTATACCCCAATAAAGATGTTTAAAAAAAAAAGCAGAAACTAACACACCATTGTAAAGCAATTATACCCCAATAAAGATGTTTTAAAAAAAAAAGCAGAAACTGACACACCATTGTAAAGCAATTATACTCCAATAAAGATGTTTAAAAAAAAAGTGTATTTAGCATCTCCTGTGTGTTCTAGGTGTGCAGGATAATGAGATGAAGGGAACATGTTCCTTCCTTCAAAGAGCTCCATAAAGGGTGATGCATATATTTGTTTCTCTTGAGAAGGTGGCTGAAAGACCACCATATGAACCTTCCAGACTCAATAACTACCAAAAATGTCATCGTGAGCTAGAATGAGCACTCTATCTGCAGGGACGAAGATGCTGCTGCTGCTGGCTAACCATCTCTGGGTTAGTAAGTTACGGTAAATCAGACAAATGTTTTTCCTCCTCCACAATTTCTCATGTGTCATAGGCAGTTAATAGTTGACAAACAGAATGAAATAGAGCTACAGAATCTACAGTTCCTACAAGAATTACTTTTTTATTATGATCATGTATTGTAATATTAACATTAATAACTAAATTTGAGTGCTTACTAAGTACAAGGAATAGTTCTAAGTGCTCTATGTGCATTATCTTATTTAATTCTAACAACCCCAAGAGGTAAATATTGCCTTTCCCCTATTTTCATCCTGACTTTACAGATGCAGAAACTGAGGCTCAGATTGACTTGTGTACCTCATTCCCTGCAAAGATTTCCAGAGGCTTCAGCTGAGAAATGCTGACCTGGTTCAAGCTCCTCTCTTTATGAAGCACATTCGTCCAGGCTCTATCTCTTCTAGTCAGAGGCTAATATTACTTTGTCAAGAGATGGCCAAAACCCACAGGTCACAAATTATGAGATCATTTAGTCATTCAACAAATATCTATTTTGAATCCCCATGTGTTGAGAATACAATGGTAAACAAACACAGGCTCTGCTCTCAGGAGGATTTCAACCTGGTAGAGTAGATTTTTAAACGAGCAGAAATAAGATAGAAAACTATGAGCAGGCACTGAACCCACTGGGCTTCAGCAGCACAGGGTCCAGTCTGAGACTGGCCCTTCAGGTCTCCCACCTCAAACTACTGCAGCTGGACCCCTTAGTTCCAGGCCCTTAGTACAGCTCACACCCTGGAACTGTGCCCTTCTGTGACCAACTTCATTCCACAAGCACCCATGTCATCAGCATCGTGGGCAAAACAACACCAAAAACTTACTCTGTGAAGCTCAGTGGAACTAAAGACATAGAGAAAACAGCCAGTGGGGATGGCCAGGAGAAGTACCAGATCCCGAAGTACAACTGCTAGGAACTCATAAAGAATCACTAGAAAGAGGAACGCAAGAAAGAATTCACGTAGAAGATCAGAAATTGAGCAATAAGGAATTGGAAGAGAACTATGGTCCAAATGAGATACAGTGCTGTCCAGCATGAGAGCTGAAGAGCTCTTGGTTCAGGACAGCCCCAGTACACTCAGGCCTTTCAAAGAAACATGAGGGATTGTCAGATTTCTCAGTAGGTGCTGTGGGGCTTCCCCATCCTTCTATGGACGGGAGCTGTCCTATGCTGGCTTGCATTTGGAATCGAGTACTTCAATGGTAAGTGTGCCTGCTTAGACAGTGTGTATTTGGGTTCTGTGCTTGCTCTGGTTGGGGTGATATTTGCTTATTTCCAATAAGTGAAAAGCACCAGCATAATGTTAAGATTCAGTAAATTATTCCTCTCCAAGTTTTTGTCATCTGGGATGCAAGGGAGAGTACAATCCCTGAAGAGTAGCTAATGGTCCGGAACATGGTGGAGATTAAGGGTGGAGACCAAATTCCTAGGGAGATCAGGTGGCTGGCTTCTCAGTGAGCTAAAACAGATCATTTATCTCTCACTAGGAGGTCTGAGCCTCACTCCTGTTCCCGTGACTTTACTCATGGCAATCGCCTTGAAACAAAGAACACTGGCTTCTCTTCTACAACTTATTTTAAAGGTGTGGCAACTGGCACAATCACCAACACAGGCAATGACACCATCATTGGACAGATTGCCTCAATGGCTTCAGGAATTGGCAATAGGAAGACAGCCATTGCCACTGAGATTGAGCACTTTGTTTGTATTGTGGCAGAAGTGGCCACTTCACCAGCATCCTTTTCTTTATTATCACAGTGTCCATGAAGTATGTCCTGGACTCCACCACCTTCCTCATTGGTGTCACTGTGGCCCATGCACCTGAGGACCTCCTGGTGATTGCCACTGTCACTCCATTAATGACAGAAAAACAGGTGGCCAAGAACTGCCTGGAGATGAACCTGGAAGCAGTGAAGACCTCAGTTCCGCCTCTATCATTTGCTCTGACAAGATCGACCCTCAGACTCACAACAGAACCCATGTGCGGTGTGACAAGCAGATCTATGTGGCTGACACATGACGAACAGAAAAACCAACTCCTTGCCTGAAGCTCTGGAATCTGGGCCTCCTTATTCAAGATAATAACACTGTATAACCAAGTTGAGTTCAAACAAGGACACGAGAAACCATCATGGAGAAAGTTGTGGTTGGAGGTCATTTTCAGAGGTCATTTTGGGGGATGTGATAGAAATTAGGAAATGAGACTGCAAAGTGCCTAGAATCCCTTTTGATTCTACCAACAAATTTCAGCCCCCGTACATGAGATGGATGACCCCAGTGACAGATGCTGCCTCACGATGATGAAGGGGCCCCTGAGAAGACCCTAGAGAAGTGCAGCACCATCATTATCGATGTCCTAGAGCAGCCTCGGGTCAAGGGCCCAGCTAAGGCCTTCCACACCATGTACATGGAGTTAGGGGTTCTGGAGGAGCCACATTCTGGGTTTCTGTCACCTCTTCCTGCCAGCAATCAAGTTCCCAGAAGCCTACTCATTTGACAGATGTCATGACCTTTCCCACCTCCAGTTTCTGATTTGTGGGCTCTTGTCAAGGACTGATCCCTTTCGGTCCACTGTGCCTGAGGTACTTACCAAATACCAGAGGGCTGGGGTCAAGGTTGTTATGGTCACAAGTGATCATCCCTTCACAGCCAACACTATTGCCAGGTATCATTCCAGCCAACAGTGAGATAGATGGTGGAAGACTTTGAAAAAGCCTCAACCTTGCTATGGAGCAAGTACACAAGTAGGGTAAAGCCACTGTGATGTCCAGTATGGAGCTGAAGGACATAAATCAAGAGCACCTTGGATGAGCTCTTAACCAAGTACTTGGAAACCGCCTTTGCTCAGACATCCCTCCAGCAGAAGCCAATCACTGATGTGGGCTGTCAGAGACAGATGCACTTGTTCCCGTGACAGAGGATGGACTTAACGCTTCTCCAGCTCTAAAGAATGCAGTTGTTGGGATTGCCATGAGGGTAGCAGGTTCTAATGGATCCAAAAATGCAGGCCACACAGTCTTACTGGATGACAGTGATGTCTTTGCATCTCTAACCACAGGGTAGAGGAAGGCCACCTAATCTTTGACAACCTAAAGAAGATTATTGCTTATACTCTGACCCAGAACATTGCCAAGCTTTGCATTTTTTTTGATCTACACTGTTGTCGGGCTTTCCCTGATCATTGGCATCATTACTATCTTGTTCATCAATCTGGGCACAGACTTAACTCCCTTCTGGCTCTACCCTATGGGAAAGCTGAAAGTGTCATTTTGAACCAGAAACCCCACCATAAGGAAATGGACAGATTGGTGAACAAGTCACTTGCCATGTAGTCCTGCCAACACACTGGCCTCATGCAAGCCCAGGAGCTTTCGTTGTCTATGTCACCATGTATGCACAGAGGAGATTTAGGCCCAGCACTCTCATTAACCTCTGGAGCAATGGAGGAATAACAGCATGAATGACGGGGGCGATTGCTATGGACAAGAATGGACGAGGTATCAGAGGAAATACCTATAATGTACAGGCTACACAGCTGCTCTCACTGGCATCATGAACTACCAAATAGCATATCTGATCATGAAGAAGACCTGGAGCAATTTCATCTTCCAACAAGGTCTTTCCAGAAATAAAGCCATCTGGCTAGGGATTGCCTCACAGCTTATCATAGCAGTAATTCTCTCCTATGGCACTGGAAGTGTCACAGCCCTAGATTTCACCAGGCTCCTGGCTCAGGATTGGTTTGTAGATATATCACATCCATATCTTCTGCTTTGGGTGTATAATGAGGTGTGAAAACTTTTTATCAGACTTTACTGTGGAACCTGTTGGGATAATATATCACTAACACCATCTTTTTGCCCAAGTGTCCCCACTTCACATCGGTGATGATCTTCAGTTCTCTTGTGTAATAATGACATCATCCAAATTTATACCAGAGAAAGACAAAAACTATACAAAAGGCACTCAATTGATGTTTTGTACTTTACAGCTGAGATTTGACTATTTATGTATAAATTTTATCTCTATCTCCGGTTTTTAAATATGTAAATTTCAAGGTGATGATGTAGAGAAGAAACACTTATTTGTACATACATAGATTTCCAAGATATTAAGTAATCTTGTATAACCCAGATATCTGCTGGGGTCTCCCTGATTTTAAGCTCTAGGTAGGATTTCTCATACCTCTATTGTACATCCTGTTGAAGATCAATGCCTTTCTCAAGATGTCTATGAGTTCCTGGGGAAACTGTCCACTTTGCTCAAAAATCCAACTCAAGGTTTGCAGGAAATGGAGAAGGGGGTAAGGTTACATCATGAGAACATGGACATGCCCCACTTTGACTCTCAGATGTTGCCACAACATGCTTTCCCTGCCATGTCACCCCTCACCCCCAACTCTCAGCATCTCACTGGCCCATCCATTTTTGCCTCACCTCTTCTCCTCCCTCCCAGATGGCCCTTCACCGCTACTACTGGAATGCCAGTTGGACTTCTTCCAATTCCTGCTCCAAATCCAAACTCCAAGTCCACTTTGCGTATCCTAACTCAAGGGGCTGTACTGAACAAAAGGGTCTTTCATTCACCAGGAAGCCATATTGGTTTGAAATAGTAATATCTATTTCTTGTTAAACATTTGCAAAGCACTTTCCAGCACCAACGTTACGCCAATCATGTTTCATGCTTTCAACTTAGGTTTATTCATGTGTGAAACAACATCTATGTTGACAGGTCCAGAGAGACCTCATTTTAAAGTAAAAGGGAGATCAGCTCATTGCTTTGTGACTGCCTGGAGGGGTGGGATAGGGAGGGTGGGAGGGAGGGAGATGCAAGAGGGAAGAGATATGGAAACGTATGTATATGTATAACTGATTCACTTTGTTATAAAGCAGAAACTAACCCACCATTGTAAAGCAATTATACTCCAATAAAGATGTAAAAAAAAAATAAAATAAAATAAAGAATAAAGTAAAAGACATTTTAGAAAACAAACAAACTAAGATAGAAAGTATTAAGTGACATAAGAAAGGTCCAGGAATCAGATTATCTGTAAGTGACTTTTTTTTTAATATATAGTGAACTTTTTTTTTTAATATATTTATGGCTGCATTGGTTCTTCGTTGCTGTGTGCAGGCTTTCTCTAGTTGCAGCGAGCGGGGGCTACTCTTCCTTACGGTACGTGGGCTTCTCATTGCAGTGGCTTCTCTTGTTGCAGAGCACGGGCTCTAGGCGTGTGGGCTTCAGTAGTTGTGGCAGATGGGCTTAGTCACTCAGCAGCATGTGGGATCTTCCCAGACCAGGGCTCGACCCCGTGTCCCCTGCATTGGCAGGCAGATTCTTAACCACTGCACCACCAGGGAAATCCCTGTTAGAGACTTCTAATGTCCCTTCTCAATCCTAATTTTCCGTGATTCTAGGTCATGTACCATGATGTCCAGTCAGGGACATAGAAGAGGCTTCAAGGAGCAGGTGCCTCGGGGCTGGACTTAAAGAAGAAACAGTGTCAAGATAAAAGAGACAATGTTTTAAGGGAAGTTTAACAGATCCCATTTTCCTTTGAATGAATCAGAAAGCTTTACAAGAAATCAATATTGAGACTTTGAAGTTTCTGAGACAGTCTCAATTATCTTTTACTCTTTATTACTTGCAAAATTAGAAGATTTTACTTCCTATCTTTCCATCCTTCTTTCTTTTAAACAACATTGATTGAGGCCCTTTTATGTTTCAGGCAGTGTGCTAGGCACTGGAAATGCAAAGGTGGAGCCACCAGAGGAAGGAGTTCAAGTTCAATGTGTAAAAGAAACAAAGAAACAAATGTAACTCAGGTTCAGACTGATAGTTCCTGCATCCCTGCCACAGTCTCTGGCCTCTACCCCTCAAGTTTAGGCACAATATTCAACCCTTCTCTAGTCTACTCATCACTAAGTCCATAATGTGAGTTTAATAACTTACTTATACATTAAACCTTCCAGGAGTTAGGAGCACCCTCCAGGTCTCTTCCGTATCCTGGCTTCTCTCTCACCTCTTTCTACTCTTTTCTCTCCTCTCTCCCCTCCCAGGAACAACACAAATCCCCCCCCCTTGTCCTACATTCACGAGTTCCGAAGGCCTCTTTTGTTACTTGAGCATACCCTTGGGTGTCACCCTGCACCCACAGTGACTCAAAAAATTTCTTCCAAATAAACACAGGGCCCTCTCCAGGAGAGAATTTTGAAGAGGGAGGAAAGGGGGTCTCCATCTGTGCTCAGACAACATTGCTGTGCTCAGAATGGGGTCGGTCTTGTCCAATAAAGACAGAAGAGGCAGCCTGGGTGGTAAAGACTAAGAGGAATTCTGATCCATAAAGTGTATTTCTAATTCTCAGTGAGACCATTCCAGAAATGTAGGGAGTTGGCCCCTGGACTCACCAATGTTTGGGTTATATTTCAACCTTGATTGAGCACCAGAATTGCACACACAGTGCCAACTCCCAGGTGCTTTGAGGAGGGCTGGGTACACTACGCCTCTCTGTTTTAGATTTTGGGTCTTTTCCCCACGTGTCTGGGGTGTTTCTTCCATTAAAACCAGGACTTTTCCTCCTTCTAAGCCTCTACCCCAAATCCAGCCTAAGCTGATACTCCTAGGAGATGCTAAATTCACTTTGGGGCCAAAAAGTAAAAATAATTTATTCAAAAACATGCCAATAACTCCATGGAAAACTTTCAGGGGTAGTATCGTTTCACTCTAGATTCTCTGATGGGAAGGAAATTTTTTGCTCAGTAATGACGTGGCAAGGACAGGTTGTTCCTGCATAGGAAGCAAAGGTGGGTCCAGGGCTGTCTCTCTTCCGGGGCTGCTTGTGTGGGTGCCTCTGCTTGTCCTTTGCTGAACCACCTCTCCCTCTCTTTTTTTCTATTTTCTTCTCTCCTCCAGGGTCCACGTCTTAGTTCAGGGCTCCAGATGAAGTCTTCTCAACAGATATGGCCTTCTTGCTAAGCCAGCCTGGATAGAAGAGTCCAGAAAAACATGACCATTGTCTTCAAGTAGCTGAAGCCCTGTCACCAGAAGAGGCATTAGATTTGCTCAGCTCAGCAGAAGAGGAGAAGAATGGGGACAATACACAGAAGATGCTAGAGGCAAAAACATCTTCACTATAATAAAAAAAAAAAAAGGTTTTAGCCAAAATTAGAATTGAACTATCGCAAACGTCTGAAGTTAGGTATACTCCTCCAAGCCCAAAATTTATTTACAACGCTAATTTGCATAGAGTGTTAGAATATTCTGGGGAAAGAACTTGAACCGTAGAAAAACTTGGTGTTCAGACATAGAAAAGGGCATGCTGAATTTGGGGTGTGCGTGAAGCACATGCCAAGAGAAGCTAAATTTGAAAGGAAGAAGCAAAGGAGAATCTGCAACAAGGGTAGAAAAACCCAGGAGTGCTGGACATCGCCCCGGGGTCTGGGCATCAAGGGTGAGAGTGGAGGTACTGGGAATAGCATGGTGGTGGCCTTGCTTTAATCTGCCTCAGTCCCAGGCACCCTGGTGACATGTGTATAAAGAGCAAACTGTCTTGTGTAAACATTTAAAAAGCCATGAGATTTAAGGACACAAGCAATTCTTCAGAGAGAACTGCAAAGTAGTAGACAACCAAGAAAAAGAAACCATTTCCATCTTGGCAGGAAAAAAAAAAATTACAATCAAGAAGCTTGGGGCTTCCCTGGTGGCGCAGTTGTTGAGAGTCCGCCTGCCGATGCAGGGGACGCGGGTTCGTGCCCCGGTCCGGGAGGATCCCACATGCCGTGGAGCGGCTGGGCCCGTGAGCCATGGCCGCTGAGCCTGTGCGTCCGGAGCCTGTGCTCCGCAGCGGGAGAGGCCACAACAGTGAGAGGCCCACGTACTGCAAAAAAAAAAAAGAAGCTTGGAGCACAGGGAGCACATCAGCAGCCTGGGGTGGAAAGGCCTTGACACAGACTTCAGACCAAATGCAGCTTCAGAGATAGAGCCCCGGACAGAGCTGCTGGAACATCAGAATTATTGGCCCATAAGAGAGTAGTGGCCAGGTTTTGCAGCGGCTGCATAGATTCAGGCCCTCGTGGACGGGAACCCTTGTAGATTTCCAGAGCAGGGGTCCTCTCATTACCATTCTCACCATGAGGACCAAGCTTTTGCAGCCACACAGATGGAGGCCATCCAGTGATTCAATTTTGTATCTGTATCTTTTTTTAATACTTTCCTTAAGTCAGACTTAAAATTTAGCTTTTTAAGATGTACAATTTAATAAATGTTCACAAGCGCATAAAGTTGTAAAATCACCTGCACAATCAAGATACAGAGCATTTCCATCACCCCGAAACATCCCCTCGTGCCTCTTTGAAGTCAGTACCTCGCTTGCATCCCCAGCCCCTGACAACCACCAATCTCTTTTGTCCCAGTATATGTATACGTTCTGTTTGTTGTCTCTTCCAGGATGTCATATAAATGAAATCATAGCATATGTAGCCTTTGAGTGTGATTTCTTTCCCTTAGGTAAGGCTCTTGGGATTTATTCATGACATTGTACCTATCGGTCCTATGTTCTTTTTTTCTTGCTATGCTAGTACTATCCCAGGTACGGGCACACCACAGATTGTTTATCCATCTGCCAATCGGCGGACTACTGTTGTTGATGTTTCATTGTTTCCAGTTTTTGATGATGAAGAATGAAGCATTCGCATACAACTTTTAGTGTGGACACATGTTGTCGTTGGGGAAATACCTAAGAGTGGGACCACTGGGCCCTATGGTAAGCATATATTTAACTTTATAAGAAATGGTCAACCTGTATTCCAAAGTGGCTAGACCATTTGGCATTCCCAAAGGGTCCCAAAGTGTTTGACTCTTATCGTGGCCTCATTTGCACCTAAAGGAACTCAGGCTGAGAATACTGAAGTTCTACTTCTATTGACCAGAAGTCAGAATGTCCAGAAGCAGAATTCACAGTCCCTGAAAATGTGAATTCCCTTTCACTGTGTGTTTTGGGCAGGAGCTGGGCGATGGCTTGTCAGGGATGCAGTAAGGGCTCGGCCCTCTGACTTTCCAGATCTCTCCCTATTCCGGAATCTGTGATCCTATGAATAGAAGCATCACCCTGGCCAGCATTCGAAGACATCATCCACCCACATTTCTTACACTTGGCTCACTAGACAAACACGTGTCTTGATGTTTGACGTCTTTATCAGTTTGACTGACGTGTTTCCCTGAGTTGATATTTTTCATGCAATCGATTGGATCTCTTGGCAGTTTTTGCAAAGAGGGAATGAATTAATGGACCACCCACATCTTGCTTTATTCTGTTGACCTGTTTGGGACTGTAGATATTTCACTCAAAATCTCTGTGCTCTAGCTTCTCCATCTGGGGCTAACAGCACCCAGCACGCAGAATCTCACAGATCACACCAAGCACAGGGATAACTGAGCAGTGATGTTGGTATTCATGACTAGAAAGACCACTTCTACTCTGTCCTCTTTGCTGTGGGTTCTGGAACCCATCAGACCTGAATTTGGATTCTGACTCTGTTCCTAGCTGTGTGACCCTGGGTAAGTCGCTTAACCTCTCTGAATCTCGGTCCAGTAAAATGGACGTCCACTCTCTGCAGAGGGTTAGAGTTAATGTACATAAAGCACTTTGCAGGCCTGGTGTGGAGTCCACCCTCTGGGGAACATTATTTTTGTTTTGACTGTCCTTTTGACTGTCCTGTTCTCTCCCTGTCACCACTACTTAAGGGGACTGTGGTCATCTCAGGCTAGTACAATGGGGAGACTGGGGCCGTGAGGTAGCACGAGTCGTAAAGCAGAAGGCAGGGCTGGGAGTGGGGAAAGAGGCAGACAGGGCTGGACAGGGGAGGGTCCAACGTGCTGACCAATCAGCAAGCGTTGAAGATTTTGTCCCTCGTGGTGAAGTTGGCCCCAGGTTCCAAATCTGCAACCATGTCCTATCACTGTCTCTGAGCTCCTGGCTCAGGACATCTTTCTGGTTAACGGCTTTACATTTCTTCCCAGGGCTCCTTGACTCCTCCCAACCATATGGGGCCTTTGGGAGATTTCCCCCAAATTCTCTGGGGACACCAGAACCACTGGTGGTGGCTAAAAGGGCAGCTGCGCAGTTCTAAAATGCTCTTACAACCCTGATATATAAGTGAATCTGACCGAGCCCTGCTGACCAGTCTTCATCGGAGAAATCAGAAACCTTTAATACCTGTAAATTTTGTTTTTAAAGACAATTCCCTAGGCCAGGCCTCCATCATCTCCGAGAACACAGGAAAGACCGAGTGAACATGCCCCTCACCTTGAGAAATATCTGTAAACAGTCCTCTAAACCAACACAGCCAATTTCTCACCTCCCATCTCCACCCCCGGTTCCTCCCTTGGCATCCCTCTGTCCAACCACCTCTACCTTTCTGAGGTTTGGAAGACAAATTAATCCATTTCCTCTCCCAGCCAAGCGGTAGACCAGGACAATGGATTCCAGCCAAGAGCTGTACACTGCAGAAGCCAAGAGCTGGGTGAGCAGTGGACGTCTCTCTTCCCTGATCCTGACCTGTCATGGATCTGGGGGAAGATGGAGATCGTGAGTCTGCCCAGAGCACCATGAGGAAAAGCACTCCTGACTTGGAGTGAAAATATGTCCACCTGGATCCCAGTCTCAACATTTCTGAGTCATGTAACTTTGGGCAAGTGACAACTTCTTCTAGACTCTTTGTTCAGACCCTTCGTCTATAAAATGAGGGTAATGACAACTCCCTCGCAAGAGTGTTTGGGGATTAGAGATTATATGTATAAAGCATCTGGTGCATAGTAGGTGCTTAATAAACCATAGATCCTCCTGTTGTTATTGTCTTTCTTCTTGTGGTAAGAATTAAACAAGACAATCCATTTGAAATTCTAGCACCAATTTCACCAGATTCTCAGATGTACACCTGGAAGGAAGGGTAAGGGCTGGGCTCTCTCTCCTGTCTCTATTGCCTGAAGAGGGGCAGAAACATTCTTTGCTTCTCATCAGCTCTGTCCTTGGAGGGCAGCCTCAAAGTGATGGACGAGTTAGAACTGAAATCGTTTGAATGTCACTTTTCAGCTACTTGACTTTAGAAACATCTTATTCAGGGGGAAGTTAAGGTAGCTGGCTGAGTTTTCATAACCATTATTAATTCTGGGTTACAGACATCATTTTTCTGGGCTCTTCACATGTTCCCTCACCCTCCCACACCCACCCCAAACTGTAGAAAATCAGGAGTTGGCCCTGGACACCGTGTTCTGCGTCTGCTTGCAATCCACAGGCAATACCTGTTTGTGGGACAAACAGAGGAATCCGGTTTCCAAGGCTGTCAATCTGGAAGCCAATCCACTTGCTAAAATGATTGGAAATGGCGTCTCAACAACCTGTAGCTAAGCACAAAGGCCTCGGCCTCCAGAGAAGCTCTCACATTACAAAACTTGACAGAAACCACTTGCATGGAGGCTTGGACAGACAAGGGCCAGGTCACTTTGTTCCTGCTGCAGAAATCTGGATGGGAGACAGACTTGTGTCCAGATCCCAGCCTCAGATACCACCCCAGGCAGCAGACTGGCCCAGCAGAACTGGCTGCTTTTCCTGAATCAGCCACCTCCCTCTTCCCCAACTCCCCACTGCATCTCTGCTTCCAATCACCACATTAGAAATCCAGCTCAGCTCGCCGTCGGGTCACCAGGAGTCGGCCCCATTAGAACAGCATGCTTTGAGTGCAAAATAGGGGGAAAGGGCAAGATGGTAGCAAGAGCTTAGATGGATCTCAGGGAATGCCATCTCCCTCTGCCCCATGTTCTAGGGTCAGGATCATAAGAACCCAGGTCCTTGGAGACTCCCTGATGGTCTCAAGATGGACGAGGAGGGACAGACCATAGCAGAATGCAGGGGGACACTTGAAAGGAGACTCAGATATGGGAGTCACTGAAGTGGACATGCTTTCAGACCACTGAGGATGCCTTTTAGACCAAACCATCACAAACAAAAAAACAAAACTGGAAGGAGCCCACTGATGAGAGTGTTGACCCTCTGAAATCAGACGCGCCTGACACACACTCCACCACATCATTCCCAGGAACACGATCCAATACATCTGCTGATGAAGGCAGTTTGAGTTGGGATTCTGTCACTTGCAAACACGAAAGCTCCAGCTATACTCCAAGTCACTTTCCAAAGTCACAGTGTGAGTTAGAAAAATCTAGCCTGTTAACTGAGCAACCCTAGGCCTGTCTGATCCAAAGTCATGACTTATTTTTTCTGTTTTCCATATTGCCTTCCATGTCCGTCTTTCCCAACGCCAAGTTCATCAGCTCCTTCATCAGGGGCAGGGGGAAGAAAAATTAAGTTCAAGTATTTTGTTTAATAACCAGCTGCCAAGAATTGCTCTAGTGTTGGGACTATAATGAGAGGACCACATCAAAAGACATAGGTGGGGCTTCCCTGGTGGCGCAGTGGTTGAGAGTCCGCCTGCCGATGCAGGGGACACGGGTTCGTGCCCCGGTCCAGGAGGATCCCACATGCCGCAGAGCAGCTGGGCCCGTGAGCCATGGCCGCTGAGCCTGCGCGTCCGGAGCCTGTGCTCCGCAACGGGAGAGGCCACAACAGCGAGAGGCCCGCGTACCACAAAAAAAAAAAAGACACAGGTGAATACGGAACAGGTTTGTGAACAGAACGGATGGAAGGAGGAGAGGAAGGAGGAAGAAGTGGAAGTGGGATCAGTTATGAATGTTCTCTCCTCCGCAGAGCCAGGAGAGTTGAGGGTACTACCTTCCAAAAATTGCATCCATTTAATTTTTTCCAGAGTAATTTTCCTCAGGTTTCTACTTTGGCAGATACAGTACATGTATGCCCTTTTATTGACCCTGTTCAAGTTCTACAAGATAAAGGACAGAGGGACTTCCCTGGTGGTCCAGTTGTTAAGACTCCGTGCTTCCACTCCAGGGGGCCCACTGAGCCTACGCGTCCGAAGACTGTGCTCCGCAACGGGAGAGGCCACAACAGCGAGAGGCCCGCGTACCGCAAAAAAAAAAAAAAAAAAAAAAGTAACTACTGTTCCATGCCTACCGCTCTCCCAGATCTGATGAGAGAGCAGACTAAACAGAGGTCTGAAAAGCTAACAGCCCCACATAAATGCAAGATGGTATTATTCAAGGAGGTGGAGCTGATATATCTCTTTGGTTGAATCATCTTTTTGCTATAGTCTGGGTGGAATCTGGGACTGAATGGTACATGGCTGATTTCTATAAATCCTTGTTTGGTTAGTAGCGGTGACAAGTTAAGATTAGCCTATCTCTGTTACATAAACCCTCTCAACAACCAGGAAAACCCCAGGGATCCTAAAACTCACAGCTCAAAATACCTAGACTCTCCAAAGCCCACCTTACAATTGGGGCATAGGATAGAATCAGGGATTCCAGTGACAAGTCATCCCAGCGGGACACCTGGAAGGAAGGAAGAAAAGGGTTATGATATATTCTCATTTGGGAATGCAAGTTTCTGTTCTTGAAAAGATTAACATCTTCAAGAATATACCAGTCCAGGTTCTTGGTTACAAATTATAGAAATGAGCTAAAGGTGATTCTGCTTGTTTCATCCTCAGGAAAGAAGTTAATGGAACAACATTGGGTAACTCAAAGAATCAACAGGAAGGACAGATAATTCCGCTCTTCAGGGAGAATAGCCAAGTTTATGCCTCAGAAACCATCTGCTTAAGGTGCCATTCTTACTGTCACTTGTCCTGGGACACCACCACCATTGCACTATCACTACCACTAGACCCTGGATTCTGGGAGTCACCACCACCAGAACGAGTTCTACACTGTCCCTGCTTCTTTCTGTCAAGCTTCTTGGACGTTAGTCCTCCAGTGGGAGCACTGAACATTGCAGAACCTCCAGGGTCACAGGGGAATAGGGTTCTGATTCTTTGAGCTTCCTATGGGGGGACAAGAGCCACGCTTCATACTTAAGACTCACACAGTGGTAAATTCTCCTAGCAGAGGAGAGGGTTGGGATGAAAAGCAGCCAGGGTGGTAACTAGTGTTCCCTCCCCGTGTGCCTTCTTGTTAATCACTCTACATCTCTGCAAAGCTACAACCAAACCAGTCCTGCCAGGACCACCTCTTTCCTTCTGAAAAACAAATTCTCCAGGAGAGAAAATTCCACTGGATACTGATTGCCATGTCTCATGATTTTCTTCCTGGTGTCTTATTCTGTTCTCTTCTGCAGATGGAGACTACAAGTAAGGAACACACCACCAGCAGCAATCCTTCACTGGGGTCCATCCAATCTCCTCTCGCAATTTAGAGGACCACTGCTCAGTTGGGTCCGTGCCACCCGACCCCCAGTTGTATCTTATGCTATCCTGTTAGCTTACCCTAATCCTTCAAATTTCTCACCCCAACCTCTCAGCTTGCTGTCCCATCCTGTTCTTCTCCTGCACATAGCCAAGCCCTAAATGAAACCCAGAATTTAACAAGTGCTCTGATAATGATTCACACATTGGTGTGAGGCCAGGATTGCAGGGGAGCAGGGTCCGGTCTCACGCCAGCCCAGGAACCCCACACCAGTGTATCTTCCTGTTTTTAACAAAATCGCTCTGCCTTCTCTAGAGAACATGCCTACCCAAGCCAGAAACCAAATGCTCCATCCTTTAGGCCTTTAGTCTTTACTCTTCAAGACTTTCTTGACTGTCAGGAAGATTCCAGATCTCAGAACAGAAGTGTCTCACACCTCCAGGCTCTGCATGCTAACTCATTTCTCATGGACAAATTAAGTTCCTCTGGAAAAGGGAACTAAGCTACAGGTACCCTAAACTCAGTTCCAAAAGCCCTCCAGGAGCAAGGCTCAGAGAAAGCCAAGAGAAGTGGAGACAGGGTGGCAGGGCTGGGAGGACGGGAAATGAGCTTCTGCCCTTGGGTCAGTTCCCAAGAGTGATTCCTTCCAGGCAGACTGATTGGGATGGGTACCGCTGCCTCCCTGCTGGGGTTTCAATGTTTCCTCTCCAAAGCTGCAGCTGGAAAGGACAGTCATGGAAAAATGAAAACAGGACTAAGAATCCCTCTTCAGCTTTCCTTCAGCCCAAATGAAATAGAAATGCCATAAACGAAAAACAGCGGAAAAGAGTATCATTGGCAAATTAGTAAATTCAGCACAAGATTACTCAATAATATTGCTGAAGAACTAATGGTTTGTGTTTTACATTCCTAGAATCCTGGGAAGCAAATCTATTCTAAAGAGAAAGAAAGATAGAGACTTCGGGATTCTGATGGAAATGTCAGCTGGACACTATTTAAGTCTGTGTTAATGGTCATGATTCTATTTAACATATTGTGATTTCTTTATTAAAGAAGCAATATATGTTTATTGTAGGAAAAAAATAGTCAAAATTCAATTGAACAGAAAAGTTTCCTTTAAATTAAATCCCGCTTAATTTCCTCTCGCACAAAATCCGCATAACTTACAGATTTTTTTCTATGCACTTATTAGTACTTTGTTTATATAAAAATTATACATATTTTGTAGTCTCTTCTCTTCTCAGTTTTAACAATAGCATCCAATCCAGACCATCATTCTAATTGGCTATGTAGTGTACTATCATATGGCTATTCTATAATCTAGTCAACAAATCCCTATTATTGAATATTTACTGTGTTTCCAATTTTTGGTATTTATAAACAACACTATAATAAGCTCCCCATCTTGCAGATACAACTATGTGGATTTGCCTGGTCACTTCTTCAGAATACATTCCTAGATGCAAAATCATCATGTAAGAGTTTATTAATTTTTGATACATATGCCAAATTGCCTTCTAGTACGGTTGGAGCAAACTACATTTCCACCAGTTCATGAGTGCCTGCCCCCCACACTCTCAATATCATGAGTATTGTCATTCCTTTCCTTGTTTCTTAACTATACCCAAGTTTACTGTTTTCATTTGCTTTGATAAGAGTGTTATGAGAATTCCTTTTCTTTTGGTTTCACTTGCAACATAGATCAACCTTAATCATTGTCAGTTAGTAGAAAAAAGAGAGTAGGAAGGAAACAAGGTAGAGGCCACTCAGGCAAATGAGCAAGAATTAGAAGTAACATGGAAAGACCGAAAATCCCCCCAAGGGAAGAAAAGGAGGTATCGAAAGATGCCTTTGGTTCAGACAGTTTTCTGTGCCTTGGCCAGGTAGCACGTGGGATCGAGAGCTCTTTCAGTGTCATCCAAAGTGGCAGGAGGCCCTGTGCCGGTGATTAGTCTTATAACTCCATTTTAAATTGATGTGTCCAATTCAAGTGATGTGTATATTCAACCTACAGATAATGGGCACTTGAGCAGAGTTGTATTTGCTTGGTCTGCAGAAAAAGACAACCCAAGAAACATGATGAAGATGCTAAGGGGGTGATGGAACTGGGCTGCATCCTCACCAAATACAGGACCCCAGCCCTTCTGTTGATTAGAACTCTCTTAATGACACAACTAGAGCTCTCAGCCCCAAAATACTAAAGACTTGTTGGAACCCAGGTGAAAGAAACGACGCCATCTTTGAAGTGCTTCTCCTATGCTTACGATTTCCTTTCTTTTACATTTCACATTCATCATCTCTTTTAATTCTCACAACAAACTTTTGAGGTAGATTTCATTATTTTTCCCATTCACAGGGAAATAAACTGAAGCCCAGAACACTGTGACAAAGCCAGAATTTGAATGCACGTTCTCTAACTGCAATCTTAAACCCTTTATGCTATCAGCACCTGGTAGGGTTTGCAGTAACACTACTTACCTCTAGTACAGTTGGAGTGAAGTCTCAAACAGGAGTCCAAAGATGGCTAAACTTCCTGTTGCGCCAGATAAGAAAGAAAACAGCAGGGATGTGACAATACCCAAAGTCCCTTTCAAGTTCTGGGCACAAGCGAAGAGTATCTTCCTCCACAGGGGAAGAGACTGCAATGCTTACAGGCCTTCTGAAAAGTGTCAAGAAGTCAATCTCTTGAAATAATAAATGCTGGAGAGAATGTGGAGGAAAGGGAATCCTCCTCCACTCTTGGTGAGCAAATAAATTGGTGCAACCACTATGGAAAACTGTATGGAAGTTCCTTAAAAAGCTATAATAGAGTTACCATATGATCGAGCAATCCCACTCCTGGGCATATATCTGGAGAAAACTCTAATCCAAAAAGATACATGCACCCCAATGTTCAGAGTAGCACTATTTAACCTAAATGTCCATTGACAGATGAATGGATAAAGAAGATGTGGTGTATATATACACATATGCAGTGGAATATTACTCAGCCATAAAAAAGAATGAAATAAGGTCATTTGCAGCAACATGGATGGACCTACAGATTATCAAACTAAATGAAGTAAGTCAGGCAGAAAGACAAATATATATCACTTATATGTGGAATCTAAATAAAATGATACAAATGAACTTATTTACAAAACAGAAACGACACAGAAAACAAACTTATGGTTACCAAAGGGGAAAAGGGAGTGAGGGATAAATTAGGTGTTAGGGATTAACAGATACAAACTATTCTATATAAAATAGATAAACAAGGTCCTACTGTATAATATAGGGAACTATATTCAATACCCAGTAATAAACTATAATGGAAAAGAATCTGAAAAATATATATATATGTATGTGTGTGTGTGTGTATATATATATATATGTATGTGTGTGTGTATATATATGTATGTATGTGTGTATATATATATATGCACATACATATATAACTGAATCACTGTGCTGTACACCTGAAACTAACACAACGTTGTAAATCAACTATACTTCAGTTCTTTTAAAAAGTCAATATCTTTTAGACAGTTAAATCTAAATGAATAACACCTAATCTGCTTCTCCCTGGAAAAGCCTATCCCAGGCTCACATGGCTTAGAATGAGTTGCTTAGAAATTGTGAAGATCACTCAGGGACACAGGATGCTAACGCAAGACACCGATCATTTGGTCTCCTCCTTTCCATAGCAGCTTTTCTCCAGGAGACTGTGAGAAGGTCATGGCCACCAGATGCTGCCGAGGGTAAGAAGGCTGAGCTTTGCCAGAAGCCTACCCCGACCGTGCCACACCCACGGGGCTCTCTGATGATCTCCGTGGTGCTCACATCAAGAGCAGCTTCTCAAGTGCTTCGGATTGCCCATTTGCCTGGGCCGCAGGGCTCAGAGGGGGTGTGACATGGAGACACAGATCATCTGGAACTAAGTGTTCGCTGAGGCTAAGTTGAGTCTGGTAGGCTGCTTTGAGGGCTGCTGTCTGAAACATCAAAGCAATGAAAAAATTAAACAAATAAACCATTTTAAGATGTTCTCCGAGGTGGGTGTGCTCTCATAAGCAAAAGCTGGTAGAATTCCAGCATCCCATCCACCTCCCCTTTCACTCCACCCTCCCCATATTTTGCTGAATCCTCTACCGTTAGCCAAAGCCTCTTTCAGCCTAAATTAAACCTTCTACGGATGGAGCTTCAAAGCATTCCATCTTCTGGCCTCCCCCACCTTCTTGAATTTCTTTTAAAGGGCCATAAAACACCACCTCTACCCCTACAAAGACAAATGCCACACAACTTCATTCTCCAGCCTTCCAGCACTTTCTCAAACTATCTCACATGGTGAATTAGCTCTCCAGCTTCCCTCTTCCTAAGATGCTAGAATCCTATTGAATCCCCAGTGCCGGGAGACCTTCTCAGATACCTCCTTTACCCCACACACCCACTCCAAATGCCATCATCAGCATGCACTCAAGCTCACATTCCAGGACAGGTACTGACCACAAGTGTCCCCAAGCCACATCTGCTAATCCACAGATTCACATGTCACGTTGGAAGAACTCAATTACTCTGTGACTAAAATCAAGTTCAAAAATCTGGTCTTCTCCACATTCCATAGATTCTCTCTTCCTCACTCACCAAACTGCCTCATTCCAGCAGATTCTGAGACTCTCTACGTTCTAAGAACTTACAGGTCCTCCTGAGATCTTGGTAACACCTAGATGAGTTAGATATCATTATCCCCATCTTACAGGAGAATAAGTTGAGGTTCAGAAAGATAGGGTGATTTACCCAGGTTCACGCAGCTGGCTGGAGCCTGCCTGCAGAGATTAGAACTCAGCTCTAGTCATTACAGCCTGAAACACACAAGACATGCCCAAAATCACACAGGTGTTCACAGGGGTTAGAAAATAGAAACAAGAGGAAGATCGAGCCCTGAGAAAGGGAGCGGCAGGGATGAGATAAGAAGGTAGCCTTACTGGCAAGCTAAATAGTTGAAGTTTTACATTATAGACATTTAACCATGGCAGTTTTTAAAGCAGAAAAGTAAAACTAGTCAGAAGAAGGAAAAACTTAAGTAGAAAATAATTTCTAAAATCATTCGGTCTAGACCCCTGCCTCCAGAAAAGACTTTCCTTAAGCCACCCAGACTGGGTGGAACCATTTCTCAGAAATCTAAGCCGCACAGTGCATCTGGGGCATGAAACCCCGTGCAAATGCCGTTCAGCCTCACCCAAGTCTCCCTCCTGTGGGCTTGTCTCCGTCTCCGGCTGCCCCAGGACAGCCCAGCGGCAGCGCTGGCTTGGTGGGGGCAGCTCTGGTTGGAAGCACAAAGCTCGGCACTCCCACCTGACTCTCAGCCCTGACACAGCTTATAGGAAAGCTCATGCCTCCCCACGTCAGAACTTAGGTGCAGGATAAATCCCGCAAAACCTCCCACCCAAACCTGCATTTGGACCGAAATCCTGTGCTGTTCCTGTCAAAGGCAGAGCTGGACTTCTGGGTGCATAGTTGCACAGAACTCCCAGGAGCTCAAAGTACCCAGAGGCAGAGACGCTATGGCTGGGAAGCCAGCATCCCCCAGTCTCACCGGCCAAGCCAACACTCTGTCCCCAGGACACCTGTGGTCAACAGGAGACTATGACTGGGAATCAGGAGATCTTGGTTCTTACCCCAGGGCAGTCACCAACTACCTGTGGGTCCTTGAACAAGTCACTGACCTTCGCCAGGTCTCAGCTCCCCTCATCTCAGGATGATGAGGGGAGCTGAGACCCTCCCCACACTGCAGAGCTATCCAAAGAACAATGATATAGAAATCACAACAAGCTTCAGGTCCTTTTATACTTCCTGCTTGGTGGGATACTGGGGATGGGGGAGGAGAGGGAAGATAGGTAGATAAGTAGATAGATAGATAGATAATAAATCGATACACAGACAAATAATAACCCAGATTTCTGGAAACAGTGTAGATAACAGATGTTCTTCCTCAGGTGCTTCTTTAGCACATTCATCCATTTAAAATGGCATCTCGTCATTTCTTGTCCAGAGAATAGGGAAGATAACCCAATCCCAGAGAGACAGTCACAGCCCAGAGTGGTGATTAAGGATGTGTGCTTTGCAGTCCTAACTCTACCTCTGGTGAGCTATATGACCTTGGACTAGTTATTCAACCTCTCTGGACCTCAATTTCTTCATCTGTAAAGCGGAGATGGTAACGGCATCAACTGGTTGACTCTGTCCGCAAGTAATGGCGACGCGTGATGTTATAAAGGAATTCTGGCTTGAAGGCTCTGGCCTTCCACTCCTCCGCATACCACACGCCCCAGTTATATCTTGTAGGTCTGACCCTGGTTGTGCCTTGGAGAGTTGGCCTCTTTGTCCAATGTCCACCTCTTGGAAAAGAGCAGACCTCCTGAGGCAGCCTTAGAGGTAGCTTTGTGCTGTCTCCAAACTGCTGGGACTGTAAATGGCTGCTGGAGAGACTGCGCAGAAAAAGCAAGACCTCCGGAGGGACATGCTCCTTCCCCAGAATCTCCCGGAGAGCTTCTGAGTGTGCAGCTCCCCTGGGCTCAGTCACTGACCATCATCCGTGTTCACTGCCACCGTTGTCTGTGTCACTTGTCGGCATGAGAGACTCCCCGTGTGGCTTTGTCTGACTCTCCTAAGCCCTGAGAGGCAAAGGTTGCATCCACCGCGTGGAAACAACCAGTTGAAATGCAAGAGTTTGGTCAGACTCATAATTTGAACTCACACAGCGACTCCACCCATCACACCCTTCGAGAGTTTTATTCTTCATTTAGATCAGCTAACTTGTAAATTGGCCCTACAGCCCAAACATGGAACCACAAACAGTCAAGATCCCAAGCCACCCTAGACACCATCTGATCCAAAACCCTCATTTTCCTGATGGAGAAAGAAAGTCCCACAGAGGGGAAGTGACTTGCCCAAGATTATACAGTTGACCAGAGAGTAGCATGAGAATCTAGAAGGGTAGAGATGTCTTCGCAACTCTCTTTTGGGAGAAAATACAACCACAAAGAGGGGGAAGCGGTTGGGGGATAAGGATGGTGCTGGTTGAATTTCAGGGGCACCGGGGCAGGGTGGAGTGGGCAGCGGAACAAGGGTTAGAAGACAGCACCCCAACTTGGCTCTGCCTCTTACCAGTTGAGCCCCTCCGTGCTGTCACTGCACCGCTCCCACACCTCTCATAACTGTTGAGGAGCCCATGAGAATGTGTCTTGAAAACCATAAAGCTCCACATATGTACAAGCAAGTTCTGCCCATCTACGCAGCTGCCTTTAGGACCGGGGCAGAGTTAGGCATCCTCTCTGAGCATAGCCAAGGATGGGGTTGCTTCTCTCAGCAAAGGGAGCCCAGAACACCAGGTTACATCCATGTCATTCAAGCAGGGCTCAGGTTGTGTGTGTCTAAGCAGCTTTGGTTTGAAAAGATTTGGAGGGCAGTGGAGTGGAAAGAAAAGCTCATGAGGCAGTGGAGTCCTGCCCGCGGTACCACACTGCCCTCTGCAGGGCACCGGGGAGAGGTACCCGGGCTGGGCTGGGGCAGGTGAATGTAATTCAGACCTCCCAGGGTCGTGGGATCTATACCCCTGCCTCCACGCAGGGCAAGCCCCCTCCAAGTTGAAGCAGGGACAGGGACTGCCCTCACCCCCAGCAATCTGTTCCGCCTGGCCTGAATCTTCCACCTGCCCTGATGTTCACATTCTCCAATCGGCCCTCGGAGGAGCCGGCAGGCAGGCAGGGCATTTCTCACTTTGTAGCCAGAATCCAGACAGTTCTGGGAAACACAGCAGCCCCCAGCTCCTGCCCGACTCACTGTATCCTCTCTGCTGCAGAATGGGGTGTCTTCTCCATACTCTGGACGCTCTCCAGTCCATGGGGAAAGCTGCCTCAGCGGAAGGAGTCTTGACCTGCCTGCATCAAGGAACCAGCCAAGATCCTGCAGGCTTCAGGGATGAAGCAGACGTTCTGTGACTCAAGACCATCAGACACGGTCCCTGCAACTGATCTGGGATTTGGAGAGAGATGTCCAGGGTCCCAGAGCCCGCACCGTGGCACCAATGCCCTCAAGGGCCTTGCTGAGCCAGGCTTTCCCCCACCCCCAGCCCATTCCCTGTCCTTTCCCTGGCTGTTCGGTTCAGAGCAGGGCACCCTGCAGCTGGCTCACCAGCCTCCAGGCGTGGGCTCAAATCATGCTCCCCTAGTGCCCTTGCGTGTCCCCAGGGAGCCGCTGCAGCAGGCCCAGCCACGTGACATGAGTGATGAGTGATTCACACGTGCAGACGTCCAACCAGCTTCTCCATTCTTCGTCTCCCAGGCCATCACAAAAGGCACAGTCTTGGCCGCTCGGGCTGAAAACCCTTCAGCACAGAGCTGCTTTGTTCCCAGGGTCAGCAGGGGCTGGAGGCTGAAGGGAATTAGGAAGACAGGGAGCCTGGGCCCAGGGTGGTTTTCCATGTGGCATATGCCCCTCGTGCAGGCCAAGCCCACTTCCTGTCCTGGCCCCATTTCCAGAGCTCAAGTTCACATCGCCCTCCTTTAGAAGTGACTTTGGGTTGGGTTATTGGTTTCTTTTATTTTCCACTCCCTGCATGTGTGCTTTTCTTTGAAAAATATGTACACGCTGTTTCCTTTCTCCTCTCCAATACACATCTTTCTTTAGAGACCGTAGCGTAAATTTGGAGCCCAGCAGTCTTGGTCTTTGGAAGCATGTTTTATCCTCTCCCTTCTGCCCTATCCCTGACCAAACAGAGCCCGGGCAGGTGCATGGGACTAGAGGGTGTAATTATGGGTGAAAGGGAAAGAGAGGAATCCGGTCAGCATTTGGCAGGGGGAGGGGAAGGAGAGGAGGGATGGGGTCAAGACCGGGGCTATCAGGGACTTGGGAAATTATTCCAGTTCTTCTGGTTCTCAGGTTATGAAAATATTCTACTCCGGGTTGTTGAAAATAAGGTCCTAGTAAAGAAACACTTGGAATTAAAGGGCTTCTAGAAGCTACCTGGTCCCATTCTGATCACCTGAGAGGTAGTCCTTCCTCCAGAGCAAGCCTGTGGTGGGCGGGTCTGTCTGTCCCACCACTGAGCAGCTCTAGATCGTTTAGAAAGTGCTTCTGAATGTCAAGTCAGAATCTGTACCTTCTGTGGTAAACTGTAAAAATGGTCATCATTCTCCACTCCTTGTTTCCATGCCCTTCACATGTGACTTTGCAGGATTGATCTTATGACTTGCTTTGACCAATAGAATGCAGCAAAAGTGATGTCATGCCACTATGGAGCCTAGGCTTCGAGGGGTCTTGCCTATGTCTACTCTCTCAGAACCCTGTCAACACCATGAGAACGAGATCGGGGTAGCCTGCTGGAGGATGAACAAACACGTAAAGGAGAACTGAGTCATGCCAGCTTGAACCATCCTAGACTAGTCAGGCCACAGCCAACCTGCTGGCTGACCATAGATGCACCACTGAGATCAGCCCAGCTGGTCCAGATCAGCAGAGCCGCCCTGCTGAGCCCAGCCCTAACTGCACACCCTCAGAATCATGAGCTAAATAAATGGTTGCTTTAAGTCACTAAGTTTTGGGGTATCTTCCTGTGCAGAAAATATAAACTGATGCACTCCATTATAGCCAGGGGGAAAGACCTTTAAACATTAAAATAGCTAATTAGCATTGCCTCTAAATACCAGAATGGCTCTTGGGGAGGTCACACACACTAGCCCCTGTCTTAGAGGAAAACCACACCCCAAAGCATCCTTTGCCACTTCTTTCTCACCCAGTGCCAGCCCCAGGAGCTGCAGAAGAAGCTCTATTGAAGTTGGTGTCAGCATCCTTCAGTAGCATCACGTCCACTCACCAGGGATTCTGAGTACCCCAGCAGTCAAATATTCTGATCTTTCTAGCACATTTCATTATCAATTAAGAGAAATTGAAAGATCAAAATGAGGAGGGTGCTCAAAGTACAATGAAAATACTTAAGTCAATTAGGTTTCTTGAAGCCACTTCTGACCCAAATCTAAACTGCCAAAAAGCCTCCAAAACAAATGTCCTTGGCAGGTTTCCAACAGAGCCTTGGCTCCATGGAGCACAGCAGTAGGAGGGTGGTCAGAGGCTGCTGGCTTCCAGAATGTGCCACGTGGAGAAAACAGCAAATGCACTGAACTTTGTCTTGGGGTCTGATGGGGAAGGTCACCATCCCCACCACAGGATATGGATCAGGCCAATGGCAGGCTCCATTCTCAACCAGACACGGAGGGAAGTGGTGTTGTGGGCAATGGCTGCAAGCTGAGGATTTTCTGGCTGAAAACTTTGCTGCAAAGTTTGCCAGTTCAAACGAGCCCTTGCAGCTGGGTTTCCTGTTTTCAGTTTGCGCTCCCCGTGTGTCACAGCACAATAATTCTGGGAGATGTTCTCAAAATGGACACGGTCTCCAATTTTCTTGCCCTAATAACAGTGCGGGAGATAGGGGTGAGGGAGGCAGGGAAAGGGAGAAACCCCAAACCTCAGAAAAGGAGGAAAACATTTCTAAACTCTATTTCAAAAACGAGAAAATCAAATTCGCCAAGTCACAGTACACAGCCCTCTACTCCTCCAACCTGGTCCCCTACTCTGGGCAGGCTACGGAAGAAGAGACACTTTGGGGAAGTGAGGCGTGTCAGCTCTGCTTTCACAGCATCAAGAATATGTTGAAATTTCCTTCCCAGAGAGCCTAAAAATCATCAGCATGGCATCAGTGGCAACAGGGTCAAGGGGCTGGTGACGGGCTCCTGGAAAGACGCTGTCCACCAACAATTATTTTTCAACTACCTAAATGACACTGGCTGTGGCTCAAAGCAGAACAAAGAAAGGACAACTCTCTCTTCTAACTCTTTTCTCTTCCACCAGACAAATGCATCAGCCCCAGTCTCCAAGTCCCTTCTTTTTCACGGCCACGAAAGAAGCTTGGAGTTTAGAGTATGCATATTTTAAAGGTCTTCAGAGCCATCTTGCTTTGGGATTTTGGATGAAAAGATGAGGGTATGTCTGTATGTGCGCATGTATGTGAGCCTGAGTGCATCCACGCTTTTATCCATGTGCATAGGTACATATATTTGTGTCCGTGAGAGTGCCTAACAATGTGTGAGTGTGGGTTTATGTCAATAAATGTACCCAGAAAATGCAAACTTGGTACAAATGCCCGCGTGAGCCCGTGAGTGTGTGCAGTTGTTGGTGGCATGTGCATGAAGCTGTCGTGTGTGCATGCAAGTGTGTGCGCGCTCTACACATATTTCCCCCTGACATGTCTGCAGGACTGTGTTCCAGGTGGGGGTGAATGTGTGTACGTGCTAGTGCATGCCGGCCTGTGAGAAGGTGTGCCTGTGTGTGTGTACGTGTCCTTTGCACAATCAGGGTCCCTCGTCCGCCCACCTCCTCCCCCCTTCCTGCGAACCCACAGCAGCCTTTGTCCGCCTCCCTTTGGGATCTGCCAGCTGATGGCAAGGGTCCCTCTCCCGGGAAACAACGCTCCTTCCCCGCTCATTTGTGTCGCACCGGAGGGCTCCAGGCTCCAGCCCTTAAATGGCAGCCCATGACTGCAACAGACAACTGTCTTAATTGCCCGTGATGCTTGCGAGTGCGGCACAAACTGAATGATAGCTATTAGGCTGCAAGCGCTGGAACGGGGCTGCATTTTGCGCCCGTGTGAATTTAGTGTTCCTGGGAGTTGAGAGGCCAGAGCGGGTTAGAGCCACTGAGAGGGCTGTCATTATGGCCTGGCACGGGCCTACCGTTAGCTTCTTGAGACCCTGAGGCGCTTTCACCACATCCCAGAATTGCAGCACCCCTAGAATTTCCAAACCGGGCCATCCCTCGGCAGCATCCTTCCCCTCCCCGAGCACGGGATTTCTCTTTCTCTTTCTTTCTGTGTCTCTTTCTCCCCCTCCACTGCCTTTCTCTCTCACTTTCCCGCTCTTTTTCCTCTGTTCTCTCTCTTCCCTTCCTCTCCTCTCTCTCTGCCTCGCCTCCAGTTCTCAGCTCACACCAGCAGACTGAAAGCTGAACAATGACTAGAGCATCAGTACGCCCACCACCAGCTGCATCTTCTCTATCTCCTGCCTGCCCCACCCTACCCCCACTGTCTCCCTGTGGTCCCCATCCAGCCCATTCCTTCGGAGCACTGCATTCCCAAAGCAGATTTGTTTTACACTTATCTCCAAGGCTGTGCGGAGGTTGAGATGGCCTGACGAAGGGCTTTCTTGTTCCTCTATTTCCTTCTGCTCACCCCGTCCTAGGAGCCCGTGACGGCCAGTGCCCGGCCCCTGGTCTCCTGCCTTCATGGTTTTAGCTCACATGGGGGAAAGTGAAGATCTAGAGACAGAGAGGAGATACAGAGAGACCCAGAGGGCAGGCTGCGGGGCCTGAACTTGGGGCTCTTGGGTCTGTCACTTAAGTCACAGAACTTCCTCTCTAGGCATAGATTGGAAGGACATAGGTTGGAATACTCCAGTTGCAGCGTTTGAAGGAATTTGGAGCAGCAATAGCAGACTGCCTGATTTCCTCCTGAAAACTGGGAGAAGTGAGCAAAGGCCGAGTGATAAGGCACTGCTTCATAAATGGGTCAGACTACACTCCTTCAAGCTGTTCTTGTTTATGAATGAGTAAATGAATGATGAGTGAGTCAGTTAATGAATGAATGGAAGGTTACTGGGTTCCCCTCGCTAGGGACTCCTGGGACTACAGTGATACTAAATCTGGGGGATGTCTCCTAAAAGTAAGGAAACGTGTGAGGTGACATCAGCTAGGCTTTCCAACAGGAGGAGAGAGCAGTCCTTGGGTAAATCCCCACCCATCGTTGCACCCAAGTTTTCTCATCTATAAAATGAGCCTCCACTAGTGATCTTAATTCATCTTCCCATCTTGGAGATGAGAAAGCTG
The DNA here is from genome assembly GCF_963924675.1 of Phocoena phocoena. Lineage (NCBI taxonomy): Eukaryota > Metazoa > Chordata > Mammalia > Artiodactyla > Phocoenidae > Phocoena > Phocoena phocoena. The sequence continues at coordinate 95,512,784 of NC_089225.1, forward strand.
TGGCATTGTCAAGATGAAGGAGTTTCACACTCTTTCCTGGTTTTGATCCCATGAGAGCAGCATGCTTTCTGGTCCTTACCCCACCCAGGACCACTGGAGGCTCCCAGGTGGGCCCGGCACAGCCCCTCTGGCCAGCTGGAAAAGCACGGAACTGGTAATGCAGATGCCCAGCCCTACTGCCCTTCCCTTTTGCCCACCTTGCCAGGTGAAAGGGGAACTATTTGACTAACTGAGGAGGAAGTATGAAAGTTTGGGTCCCTTACCGCTAGATGGGACAAACTCTGAGGCATACATGTCACTCCCTCATTCCTCAGAGGGCTCAAGGAAAATTCTCCCCCATGCATCTTTGCCCGAAATTTCACGCTTGCTTGATTCCTTCCTCTCCTCTGTCCTGCATGCCCCACTCCCTCTCAAGTTTGTACCAGGAGCCCCTCATTAATAAATCATTCATGCACTAATACTAGTCTCAGGAGCTGCTTCTGAAAAACTGAACTGAGACAACAGCGACTCAAACTAAAATGCACACATTTAGGGGATGCAAATAGAAGGGGCTATCAAAACGTCCCATCCATCTAAATAGGGTGGCCACTCTCTAGCTGTTTGTTCCCAGCAGGAACGGCAGCCATGCTGCAAGATATCCTGACTTTTTTTATTTTAAAGGAATCCATGGTTTTGCAGGAGATCTCTTGGTTTTTAAGTGTAAGAAACAGGTGAGATCATTTTTAAAACACTGTGCACAAAAAAAACACATCCAGAGACTGGATTCAGCATTCTGACTACTAGATTCCAACATCTAATCTATTGGTTCGAAGGCTCCAGTGAAGAAATGACTGAGGTGACTTCTACACTGACACATTCAAAAGATCAGGAAACTATTACCCATAATGAGATCAATCAACTTACCAAAACCAATCGGGAACTGACACAGATGTTAGAATTCGCAGACAAGGAAATTGAAACAGTTACTATAGCTGTGTTATAAATGTTTAAAAAGTCCAGTGGAGACATGCAAGATATTTTAAAAGAATCAAACTTCTAAAGGTGAAAACTAAAATGTCTGAGATGAAAAATACACTAGTTAGTATGTATGGGAAATCAGGCACTGCCGAAGAGGATTAGTAAACTTGAAGACATAGCAATAAGAACTATTCAAAAGGACACAGAGAGAGAAAAGATAGTTTACGAAAAATGGGCAGAGCACCAGTGAGCTATGGGACACCTTCAAGCAGCCTGATACATGTACGATCGATGGCATAGAATTGGGCGGGGGCTGGGGGGGGAGATGACAGAAAAAAAATTTGAAAAAATCCTGGCTATTTTCCAAATTTAGTGAAAGCTACAAAGCCAGGGAACCCAATAAATGTGAAGCAAAAGAAATGTGAAGAAAAACACCCACAGAATTAATTGTTCAAAACCAGTGATAAAGAGACGACTTTAAAAGCAGTCAGAGAAAACCAGACACATTATAAACAAAGTAACAAAGATCAAAATGTGAGCGGGTGTCTCATCCCAAACAGGTCACATGAGAAGGCAGTAGAGCAACACCTTCAAAGTATTGAAAGGAAAAATTGGAATTCTATACTTAGTGAAAATCTTTCCTCAAAAGAAAGGATGAAATAAAGATGTTTTCAAGCATAAAAACCTGGAAGAATCCATTACCAACCAGCAGACTCGTACAAGAAGAAATGTTAAAGAAAGTCCATCAGTCAGAAAGAAAATAAAACCAGATGGAAAATTAATCTCCCAAAGGAATGGGGAGCAGCAGGAATAGTACCTCACACCAGATAAAAAAGATTAACTCAAAATGAATTATAGACCTACAGGTAAAATACAAAACTATAAAACCATATACAGAGAAAATATAGAAGGAAATTTTTATGATTTCTTAAAACACAATACCAAAAATACAAGCGATAAAAGAACAAGTTGATAAACTGGGCTTCATCAAAATTAAAAACATTTGTCCTTCAAAATCAGGATGAAAAGATAAGCCACACACTGAGAGAAAATATTTCCAAATTATTTATCTGTCAAACAACTTCAATACAGATTTCTATCGAGACCTCTCAAGACTAAATAATAAGAATAAACAGCCCAATTTTTAAAAAACGGGCAAAAGTTTGAACAGACACTTCTCCCCAAAAAAGATACATGGATGACAAATAAGGAAGTTCAATGTCATAAGTCATTAGGGAAGTGCAAATTAAAACCACAATGACATACCACCTGTTATTATTGTATGGGAGGTGTAGTCTGGTATGGAAGGGAAGGAGTCCATTAGACTCAGGTGGCTCTAATGACCTAGCAGCCTATGAAAGAAAAGGGGGGCGGGCAGGGATAGTTAAGGAGTTTGGATTGACATGTACACAGTTATTTTTAAAATGGGTAACCGACAAGGACCTACTGTATAGCACATGGAACTCTGCTCAGTATTATGTAACAACCTAATTGGGAAAAGAATGTGAAAAAGAATAGGTACATGTATATGTATAACTGAATCACTTTGCTGTACAACTGAAACTAACACAACATTGTTAATCAACTATACTCCAATATAAAATTAAAAGTTTAAAAAAAATCTAAGCCTGTAAATGCCTCAAGGTTACAAAATCCCCACACTAAAGGACAACCAATCACAAACAGCCAACTAGCCTTTAAACAGTAGGCAATCAATAATTTCCTTACTTTACTTCTGTGAAAGTCTGTCCCAAACTCCTACCAATGGAGCATGCCTAACCACTTCCCGTGTGATGCTGCCCAAATTCATTGTTGCTCAAATAAACTGTTAACGTTTTTAATATGTCTCGGTATATATTTTAACACAGTGAACAACTATTGGAATGGCTAACATTAAAAAGATTGACCATGGGCTTCCCTGGTGGCGCAGTGGTTGAGAGTCCGCCTGCTGATGCAGGGGACGCGGGTTCGTGCCCCGGTCCGGGAAGATCCCACATGCCGCGGAGTGGCTGGGCCCGTGAGCCATGGCCGCTGAGCCTGCGCGTCCCGAGCCTGTGCTCCGCAATGGGAGACGCCACAATAGTGAGTGGCCCGCATACCGAAAAAAAAAAAAAAGATTGACCATATCAAGTGTTGATGAGGATGTGGAGGAACTGGAACTCTCCTAAACTGCTAGTGGTTTTGTAAAATAGGACAAGCCCTTTGGAAAGCTGTTGTCAGTTTCTTTAAAGATTAATTATATATCTACCCAACGATCCAGTCATTTCACTCTTGGGTATTTACCCAAGAGAACTAAAAGCATATGCCCATGCAAAGACTTGTACATGGATTTTCATAGCAGTTTTATTTGTAATAGCCAAAAACTTGTAACAACCTTTCAACAGGTGAATGGATAAGCAAACTGTGGTATACCCGTACAATGGCATGCTACTAGCAATTACCAGGAATGAACTATCGCTATGCACTACAACATGCATGAATCCTACAATAAGTATGCTGAGTGAAAGAAGTCACACAAGAGTACATATAATGGATTATTCTATTTGTATAAAATTCTAAGAAATTCAAACTAACCTATAGAGACATAAAGCAGATCATTGATTGCAGGGGGGAGAGGAGCAGGGGGATTGCAGGGGGATTATGGACATGTTTATAACTTGATTATGGTAGTGGTTTCACAGGAATATACATGTGTCAAAATTTGCCAAATTGTACACCTTAAATACATGCAGTTTATTGTGTGCAATTATATCTCAATAAAGCTGTTTTTTAAAACAGTGTCTGGCAGGTGATGGGCACTCAGTAAATGTTTGTTGAATTAAAAACAAAAAGAAAAGCATGGTTGCAAAGAGTGAAGTGTTCCTCACCTGGACATCCTTGGGGGATGTTGGGGGGAGGGGGATACCACTGCCCCTAAGCCAGCCCCACGGTGGTCCCAGAGCTCATTCATCCCTCTCCACAGGCCTTCACAGGGATCCAGCTGACAGTAATTTACTCCCAGTTTATTTAATTAATATCCATGAAGAAATAAGAATGTGCATAAATTTCCACCAGGGACCAGAGCTGCATCAACTCTTTATTTTGTATAACCCGCATGAAAGTTGGCCTTTTATCAAGTCATAATACCTTACTTAGGCTAAAAGAAAATGTGCTTATCCTTTACAACAGAAGCACACATATACTATAGGTCAAATATGACACACAAGTGCGCCATTAGTTCATAACTGCTCTGCACCCTGATCTCGCCAGGGTTTACCAATAACCTAATAGTGAGTGCTCAGTATATTTCTGTGAAACTGCCTTTTCCTCTAGGTAGAAACCTTCAGATGATCACTTCAGGGTCTAATTCACAACCCTGTAGCCAATGGCAACTTCATTTATGTTCAGTTATATTAAAAGCATTTCCCACTCGGGTTTTTACAGCAGCCCTGCAGGAGTAAGTAGAACGGACACGGCAACCCCGCCTCACAGATAAGAAAGCCCAAGCACAGAGGTGAAGCAATCTGCCCACTAGGACACAGCCAGCCCCCAGATGGAGCTTCAGGCTGACAGGTCACACGGCTGCCCACGTGGCCTGCCAGAAAAGCGAGGGGAGGAAGCACCATCTCCAGCCAGTGCCTCACAGAGACCATGACCCTCACCAGCTCTCAGGTCGGAGGGGTTGTTCTGTGAGGTCATCCCCAGCGTCCCAAGCCCTATGAGCCACAGAGACTAACCCCCTGTCTTTGCTCACTCATCAGCTGAGAAAGAATATGAATCTGATTACCAATGGGGCCAGAAGATTCCATGAGTCTGGAAGCCAAAGTGGATGTCTTTTTCCAACTCGGCTCCGTCCCCAGAGCCAACAGGCAGTTAACTAGATCTCAGACAGCAACTGTGCTGGGAGTCCAAGGTCAGGGACAAACTCAGCCACAAGACCTGCTGCTTGGGGCTGGGGTTTCAGAGACAGGAGGCTTCTCCGAGGAGAAAAGAGGCAGGAGGAGGGCTGATCTTACAGCACGAGCCCTGGACACCTCGTCCCCAGCATGGCATTTCAGCATCACAGGCTCTCTCCCCTTCAGTAAGGCCACAAGCCCAAGAGGTCAGTTAAAATGCCAAAGGCCACCAAACGTAAAATAGACAGCTAGTGGGAAGCAGCCGTATCACACAGGGAGATCAGCTCGGTGCTTTGTGACCACCTAGAGGGGTGGGATAGGGAGGGTGGGAGGGAGGGAGACACAAGAGGGAAGAGATATGGGGATATATGTATATGTATCACTGATTCACTTTGTTATAAAGCAGAAACTAACACACCATTGTAAAGCAATTATACTCCAATAAAGATGAAAAAAAAAAAGGAAATTTAAAAGAAGAAAAAAAATGCCAAAGGCCAACACATTAAGTGCCTGACCCCTTATCTCCAAACGGCTTCAAAATCAGCCAGCCAGACACCAACAGGGATCTGCAGCTCCAGAATTCGAGAAGTAGTTCAGGAAGCTGGTGGAGTGTGGTGACAAAGACCACCAACCGTGATGTCAGACAAACCTACTTTCAGACCCAACTCCTACTTTGCCTCTCTGAGTTTCCATTCTTCATTTAGAGAATGGGGAAGATGGAAATGCCTAACTCACTGGGTTACCATGAGGATTCAATCAGTTAGTGCATGAAAGAGCTTAGTAAAATGTAGGGTACACAGTAAGTGTCCACTAAATAGTACTTGTAATTATCGTAGTTCTGACTGGAGACGAGTAAAGGAAGGGGAGAGCCTGGCCTCTTCAAGCTTTGCTGGATGGATCCCCATGGAGGAGGGGGGTTGAATGAGGACCCAGGAGACATGAGGCAAAGGGAGTCAGGACAGAGCACATGGATGCTAAAAGTGGACATGGGAGGCCACCAGATCCTCTGCATCCTGCTTCTGTTGTCTAATTATTAGTCTCCTTTGACAGGTGATGAAACTGGACTCAGCTGGTTGCATGGCAGGCCCCCGTAGCAGCTCCAGTTTCACCATGGACCCTGTCCCTATGGTCTCACCTCCACTCTTTGTCGAGACTGGATCCCCTCCCACATGGAGAGCGACTGGGGACAGGATGTGCCTTTCAACAAGCCTCTTCCAGCCCAGCTCAGAAAATAGCTGACCTGCTCAGGACCGCTCCTGCCCCCACGCCGTGGCACCTGTGGACATGCATTGGCGCTGCACCGTGAGACCTGATGAATGACCCCTTTGCCATCAGGAGAGCCTCACAAGCCCAGCTGCCCACTTGCCCTGCGCTAGAATCACAGGACACGGACCTTCCAGCCTTCATTCCAGCTCTGGGTGTGTTGCAAGCCAGACCCAGGCATCTCGGTGCTAAATAGACACTTGGGGTGAGAGTGTAGAAAGGTGCACAGAGATAAATCACTCCGGTCCTACTCACCAGGAAAACAAATGCCACCCAAGTCACAGGGTTGGCTGTGACAAGTGTCTTAGAGGCAGTGGTACAGATGAAAGGTTCTGGGAGTTCCAAGAAAAGGGAGTGGAGCCTTCCAGCTGGAGGGCAAGGAGCAGGCATTTGACCCAGGTGACATTTCTGTGCCCCAGACAGCCAAATCCATGGGAATTTAGCTCCTGACTTTCCCGGATGAGACACAGGAACAGGTGAGGGAGGCAGCTAAGAGCATTTCTCTAAAGACCTTGAAGGGGATCCAGAACCAAAGTGTGGGCCCGTCTCCTCAAACCCCGTTCCTCCTCCGGGCTCTGAGACTCCTTGTGCCACCTTCCTGCAGCCCTGAGAGCCCCCAGTAAAGCCTGGCTGGATTTGCACAGAAAGGGTCTTGCTCAAGACCCCTGGTGACTGTGAAGCCAGCGTGACTAGGAGAGAGCTCTGAGATCTTATCCCCCTCTGCCCTCAGCTGACCACGAGTAGCTGGGATCAGGGTCGTGGGAGACATGGGGTGCCCTCTGGTCCCTCAGTCATTCAACAAGCATGAGCGGCACTCCTCCACTCCCCAGCACTGGGATCAGTGCTGGGAATTCATTTATAAGGTGGGAAGAAATGGGGTACATAGGACTGAACGGGAAACTCAGACTTGACCTCTCCCTAAAACCTCTCCCGAACGACTCCAGGCTTTTCAAATCCTCTAATTCATTCACGCATTCATTCATTTAACAAAGATTTCTTGAGCCCTAGTTCTCTGCCAGGCCTTTTTTTCCAAAGTTTACTTTCTTTGCAGCAGTGCTTTTCAGATTGAGGTGGATTGCTCCTCTGTGGCAGAAACACGAGGTGGCCCTAAGATAAGGACTTCCCAGGGTCCCTCTCATCCCACCCCACACTGCATCAGAACCTCACCAGTAAATCTGCGACCACAGACATAAGCAATGGTCCCCCCACATCCCGTTCCTAGATGTGCGACCTGTGCAAGCACATGGGGTCTCTGAGCTCGGAAGTGCTCCACGGAGGGTTTGACACTCTGCTGTCACCGTCTTGCAATTCTTTTTTTTTTTAAGTATAGTTGCTGTACAATATTATGTAGATTACAGGTATACGATATAATGATTCATAATCTTTAAAGGTTATACTCCATTTATAGTTATTATGAAGTATTGGCTATAGTCCCCGTGTTGTACAATATATCCTTGTAGCTTATTATTTTTTTCAATTTTTTTTTTTTTGGCTGCGTCGTGTCTTCTCTGCTGTGCACGGGCTTTCTCTAGTTGTGGCGAGCGGGGACTACTCTTCGTTGCAGTGCTCGAGCTTCTCATTGCGGTGGCTTCTCTTGTTGCGGAGCGTGTCCTCTAGGTGCATGGGCTTCGGTAGTTGCAGTGCATGGGCTCAGTAGTTGTGGCACACAGGCTTAGTTGTTCCGCAGCATGTGGGATCTTCCCGGACCAGGGATCAAACCTGTGTCCCCTGCATTGGCAGGCAGATTCTTAACCACTGTACCACCAGGGAAGTCCCTTGTAGCTTATTTTTATACCTAATAGTTTGTACCTCTTAACCCCCCACCTAATATTGCCCCTCCCCCCTTCCCTTGCTCCACTGGTAACCCCTAGTTTGTTCTCTATATCTATGAGTCCCCTTTTTTGTTATATTCACTAGTTTGTAGTATTTTTAGATTCCACATATAAGTGATATCATACAGTATTTGTCTTTCTCTGCCTGACTTATTTCACTTGACTTATTTCACTTCCCTCCAAGTCCATCCATGTTGCTGCAAATGGCAAAATTTCATTCTTTTTATGGCTGAGTAGAATTCCATTGTGTTGATGGACACTTAGGCTGCTTCCATATCTTGGCAATTGTAAATAATGCTTCTATGAACACTGGGGTGCACGTATCTTTTTGAATTCGTGGTTTTGTTTCTTTTAGATATATACCCAGGAGTGGAATTGCTGGGTGGTATGGTAGTTCTATTTTTAGCTTTTTGAGAAACCTTCATACCGTTTTCCATAGTGGCCACACCAATTTACATCCCCACCAACAGTGCACGAGGGTTCCCTTTTCTCCACGTCCTCACCAACATTTGTTATTTGTGTTCTTTTTGATGATGGCCATTCTGACAGGTGTGAGGTGACATCTCATTGTGGTTTTGATTTGCATTTCCCTGATGATTAGCAATGTTGAGCATCCTTTCATGTGCCTGTTGGCCATCGGCATTTCCTCTTTGGAAAAATTCTTAATTTGAAATTCTTAATGATTTTATGTTTGTGTTTTGCAGGTGAAGCCCAGTGGGACACTGGGGTGTGCGTGTGAGCAGAGCAGACATGGGCATAATGCTTGGCCACCATTCTTTGCCTCTCCATTTGCATATAGCATTTGCAATTCCTATGAGCACAGCATCTCGGCGGACACACTCTATATGGCAGCTCAGCAAAACTCAGAGTGAGTATGAGCTAAGCGCATTATGCCAACAACTAAGTGACGTGAGAGCTGACAGCCTCGACCAGCTGTGTCTTCCATTCAAACCAGAACTTGCTTTGAACACAGAGAGAAGGAAATGTCTTCTGGGAAACATGAAAAGCCAAGGAATGGGGAAGGCAGGACAATTCATAGACCTCTTTCCTTTCCATCTTTCCTTCCTCATCAGTAAGCTGAAGGAAGGTAGGGAGAGCTCTTAGAATGTGGGCACATCAAGAGGTACAATAAAAACAGTAGAGTTTGTTCTGTGAGACTTTCCACTATTCACATGTGAGCTATGAATAAAGACGGTGTAATTGTGGTGGTTCCACTAGTTAAACACTCTTATACTCTCATCCCAGACTGGCATTGTACAATATAACTATAAAATGCATGCTAATGGTTTAATGTTTAAATTTTCATTTACTTAGAACTACATTAAGTAGAAAATTAAAAACACCTTGAGATGGACGGGACTGTAAATTGGTGCAGCCACTATGGAAAATAGTCTTGAGGTTCCTTAAAAAGTTAAAAGTAGAGTTTCCATATGATCTAGCATTCCCCCCGCCCCTTGCATATATACAGAAAAGACAAAAACTCTAATTTCGAAAGATACATGCACCCCAATGTCCATAGCAGCACTCTTCACAATAGCCAAGACATGGAAACAGCCTAAATGTCCATCAACAGATGAATGGATAAAGAAGATGTGGTGCATACATAAAATGGAATATTACTCAGCCATAAAAAAGAACGAAATAATGCCATTTGCAGTAACATGGATGGACCTAGAGATTTTCATACTAAGTGAAATAAGTCAAGCGGAGAAAGACAAACATTATATGATATCACTTATATGTGGAATATTAAAAAATAATACAAATTACCTTATATATAAAACAAAAATAGACTCACAGACATAGAAAACAAACTTATGGTTACCAAAGGGGAAAGGGGAGGGGGAGGGATAAATTAGGAGTATGGATTTAACTGATACACACCACTATATACAAAATAGATAAACAAGGATTTACTGTATAGCACAGGGAACTATATTCAATATCCTGTAATACCTAAAATGCAACAGAATCTGAAGCTGCACACCTGAAACTAACACAATTTTGTAAATCAACAAAAAAAATTGTTTTAATTAAATGAGAGAGAAAACTTTAAAAAAAAGAAAAAAAACAGAAAACACCTTGAGAACTTCATGTTTTAGTATCTCTCATGGTACTTATTTTCCTGCCGTTTGAATAAAGGGCCCACGTTTTCACTTTGCCCTGGGGCCCACAAATTATGTAGGCAGCCCTGGGTATACCTGCACAGGTGCATAGCAGGTGAACATTGGGTAACACACAGCTGGATAACAGCGGCAGAGCCTTGCAGGTGCCAGAGTCAGAAGCAGCGATGTGCGGGGCTGGCTCTCAACAGTGGACGTAGCAACTCTTTCCAAGTCTGCGTTCAATGGCTTAACATTGAAATCTGCCAGGGTGGGAGTATTGACACCACAGAGATGAGCAGATGCTACAGATCAAGGCTTTTTTCCCCCAGAGAACTAGTGTTAAACTTTCACCGGCACACAACTGGTCAGTGGCCAACTAGCTCAACCTCCTCATGAAATTGAACGGGATATGATTGTCCAAGGTCCCACCATTCCTAATGAGGGAACTGTCATATTCTGTGTCTGAGGTCTTAACATGAAAAAGAGTGATCCAAGAGTCCGTTGGAAACCAGGGGCCAGAATCCTGGCAGATATCCCTGTGCCAGGGCTGGTGCAGGCTCTGCTGGGATACTACAGGGGTTAACTGGGACTGATGGTGTCCTCCCTGGGTTGTCCTGTCACTAGGCTGAAAGGGTAACCTTCGCTTATAAATGCTGGGTCTCACTCCAGAACATGCCGCCCGGCCCGTAATTACTCTCAGAGCATGCTGTTTCCACTTAGGGAAACCTGAGCTTCTTTCCAAATGGCACCGGGCATGACCTGAAATTACATGTTTGCCTTCTGAAATGGACACACAAGTCAACTGCTCCGTAGTCCCAACAGACTGGAAGGCAGGAGGCACTGGAGGGGAGCTGGCTGGAGCTCGAGCAGCCATGGCACGGGCTGAAGACAAACTAGAAGCAGGGCCTCCTGCGGGTTCAGCTGCAACGCGGAAGCCTGCGTTTGCTGTCCCCACCCAGGCCCGGACCCACTTGAAGCACGGCTCTGCAGCCTGCTGGGGACTGATCAGTGGCACACTCCGCCTAAAGTCTTCAATCCTCAATGCAAAACACATTTGCCAATCGCCTGTCCTGTGGCAGGCAATCTCCATTGTTGGAGATGCAGTCCTGAATGAAAGGTTTATCCTGTCCTTCTGGGGCTCACACAGTCTGGTGAGTGAAACAGATGGGAGAGCAAACAATTACACTTTAAAGGAGACTGTGATGTGATCCTTGAAAGAAGGAGGAAACAACGCGATTCTTTCTGGCCCCGCAGAGAAAGGTGGGGTGGGGTCCAGGGTGGCGGGACAGAGGAGACGATGTTCAGTCTTGACACTGAAGGATGGATAGGACTGAACCCTTTACGGTTTGAAAGGACTTGCATAAACATCAGTTAATTTGAACCTAATGACCATGCTATCAAACACAATAAGAAAGATAATATTAGTTCCCCTTTGGAGAGGTGGAAATTAGGGTTCAAGGTGACTTGCCCATGATCATATAACTGGGGAAGAAAGAAAAGGGCTGAAAATAGAACAGCTGGGAAAGGAGGTTAGACATTAGTTCCCATCTAACAGGAAGAGAATCTAGTCTTAGAAATCGATGTGGGAGACGGCTGACTCATTTCCCCAGATCCTGATACAAGGATGACCTCCATTCTCTTTCCCCTGGGAGTTACTGCCCCTGACCTCTCTTCCACTCTGGCCTTTCTCTGCCCCACAAATGTCACCTAGCTCATGGCTGCCAGCAGCCTCTGACTTTTGAGCCACTTCAGTCCCAGTTACCCCCCTGGCCCACTTCATCCCCACAGGCCAGCCCCAGCGTGCAGGTGTGTGGAGCTGGGTCCTGGATGGAGGGTCTGGGGGCTCTCAGATGTAATCCCAGCATTGGCTCCATCCATAGGTGTGCTCTGTCCCTCTGCCTGCACTGAACCACCAGGAGAACTCGTGAAACACAGAGTCCTGAGCCCCACCTCTGCTGATTCTGGTTTAGTAGCCTGAGTTAGGGCTGCGAATCTATGTGACGTTTAAAGTTGCCAGGCTGAAAATGAGAGAAGTACGCAGGTGCTTTTAATTCTACCTGTACTGTTTCATCTCAGCTAAACCTGTAGGTGCAAAGATGCTTTCTGTGGTATTTTGCATTTTCACTAACATAAAAGGGGGTGGGAAAATTTTAAAGCTCTCCAAGTAATCTGATGTACCCAGACTTGGGAACTAGTCTTCAAGGCCCCATGGGAGTCATTCCATCCACTCTGTCTTCAAGTAGTACTACCCTTTACTCAAGCCTCAGAGATTGTGGCCCACTTCTTAACCAGATTTCTGGGAAAGAAGTGGCGACATCCTCCCTTCCCAACCATCCCTACTGCCTCACCTCCCCCTACCCGACAGGTGGCCCCTCCCAATGGCTCCTCTCCATCCCATTGACTGCACTTGTATTGCTGTGGTGAATTGACCCTTGACACCAACGAAGAGCCATTTTCCTTTTATATTCAAGGGGTATGGAAGCTTGCAGTGTTGAAGACATATGAGTGACAATAAAAAAAATTATTTTGGCTGTGCTGTGCGGCATGCAGGATCTTAATTCCCCGAACAGGGATCGAACCCATGCTCCCTGCAGTGGAAGAGTCTTAACCACTGCACCACCAGGGAAGTCCCGACAATAAATTTTTTAGATAAAAGTAGTATAGAGCTTTGAACTGAGCTTGTTATGGTGACATTGGAGTGGGTGTGGGGAAAGAAGATGGGGAAGAAAAAAGGGAGCAGGGATTCCCCTGACACCTTTACGGTGAGAAGAGACAGGAGACAGAGTGTATCACCTTGCTTGAGCTGGAGGCTAGAAGTCTAAAATCAAGGTATTGGCAGGGTCGGTTCCTTCTGAGGGCCTTGAGGGAAAGATCTGTTCCAGGCATCTCCCCTGGGCTTGCGGATGGCCGTCTTCACAGCATATTCCTTCTACATGTGTCTCTGTGTCCAAATTTCTCCCTTTTTATCAGGACCCAAGTCATACTGGATTAGCACCTAATGGCCTCATTTTAACTTCATTACCTCTGTAAAGACCCTACCTCCAAATAAGGCCATATTCTGAGGTACCAGGGGGTTAGGACTTCAACATATGAATTGGGCGGGGGGGACACAGCTCAACCCATAATACTGAGCTAAAATTCCATCTGTTCTCACGGCACCCGCTGGCCCCTCTGCCTGTTTCACAGAAGGGCAAAACTGAGGCCCAGGCGTGGCAGGCTGCCCATCCACAGGAGCTACAGCGAATAATAAGCGGGAGCCAGAAGCTGACCCAGCAACCCGGACTCCCAGCCCGAGTGGTCACCACAGGCTCCTGTAAAGCCAGAAGGCAGAGGCTTCCGAACTGGAATCTGAATCCATCCAATACTGTGTGGTTTGCTCAGAGAGCCTTTTATTTACTTTAAAATATAGACGTATAGGGAGCTGCATGTCCTCCAACATATGTGCAACACCCTTGGTTCAGATGATCTGCAAAACCCCAAATTGTCCCCATTAGGTTCCCAGGAACCTCTTTGCTGAGCACGACTGGACCTCAAACCCCACTGCCTGGACAACCTCCAGTTAGTCATTCCGGTCACTCTGGAGTCTGAAAATCCCTCACATGACCCCCATCCCGGCCCCTCCTTTGCCACATCATCAGAATTCACTAAGTCCATGCTCAGTTCAAATTCAAAAATCTTTCTTTTTCCCCCTTTTTTCAATATCCTAAATTATCTTCTAGGTCACAGGGGACAGTCTCCTCCCAGGTCTCCCAAGGGTGATCTGACAATACAGGGACTTAGACTGGACACTAGAGAAACTTCCAGATGCACCCAGCACAGCTCAGACAGCTCTGATCAGCCTCTGAGCTGGAATTCAGTAGACTCGTATCTTAGCTGTGCTGGAAGGAGATTATTGGCTATAGAAATTCTGAAGGTATACCTGGTTCTCTCTGGGACTCAACTGAATCCCTAAATAATGACATCAACTTCCTGTGGATTCCCCACATGGGTGTAAAGGCATTAAAACATGTCCGAGGAGAATCAACGTATTCCTCAAAGGGAGCAGGACTTCTCGGGGATGGCCATGGTAATCGCTACCACCAGCAGTTCTTTGTGAGGAGCTTCTAGGAAATGGCACAGTGCTCTTCCTGCAGATGGGGATTCTTGAGGTTCACAGTCAGAAGCACACACAGTGGGAAATTCTAATTCAAAAAGATACATGCACCCCAATGTTCATTGCAGCACTATTCACAATAGCCAAGACATGGAATCAATCTAAATGTCCATCGACGGATGAATGGATAAAGAAGATGTGGTGTATATATGGACTATTACTCAGCCATAAAAAGAATGAAATAATGCCATTTGCAGCAACATGGATGGATCTAGAGATTATCTAACTAAGTGAAGTGAGAAAGACAGATATCATTCAATATGATATCATACATGGAATCTAGAAAAAAAAACGATACAAATGAATTTATTTACAAAACTGAAATAGACATAGAAAACAAACTTATAGTTACCAAAGGGGAAAGGGGGAGAAGGGATGGATAAATTAGGAGTTTGGGATTAACAGATACACACTACTAGATATAAAATAGATAAACAACAAGGACCTACTGTTTAGCACAGGGAACTATATTCACTATCTTGTAATAACCTATAAAGGAAAAGAATCTGCAAAAGAATAGATATATACATATAACGGGGTCACTTTGTTGTACACCTGAAACTAACACAACATCGTAAATCAACTGTGCACCAGTAAAACATAAAAATGAAAAGCACACACAGTAACCCGACTCTTCAACCACCAGTGTGCCTGTCATTTGCCTGTTTGCTCCCCACCCTCTGTCCCCTCTCTGCTCTGCTCCACGTTGCTGGAAATCATGTTCCGAGGCTCCCTTGTCCTCTGACTCGGGGACAGCTCTGACATGGAAGGCACGACAGAGGCTGAGGGGCAGAAGGAAGTGGGGGCCACACTATTTCTACCCCTCCCTCTCTGCTTTGGGTAGATCTCAAGCAGCCTTCACTCTGCAGCTAGCTCCCACCACACGGGCTGCCCACGGTTTTAGCTTCTGCCAGGTGACCCCCATCCTGGTTGCCAGTAATGTCACACCCCGGACCCCTCCAGCCCCAGGGGTGTTAAAAGCTTCCCGGTGTCATTCATCGCTGCTTGGTTTCTCAGCTGTCCCCAGTCTGTGTAACCAACTCCCTGTGTTCAGATCTCCCTGTAAAATACTCAGAGTGGTTTCTGTTTTCTCTCTGGCCCCTGACTAGTACAGCAGATGACAGAAATCCAATTCAAACCAGCCAGGAAAGAGGAGGAATGTACTGCCTCACAGAAGGAAATTGTGGGCAAACCAGGGATGCAGCTGGATCTCAGGAGCCATGGCTCCCAGAGTCCTCTCATTGCCGGCTTCCTTCCCCCGGATGGTTTTCCTCCACATTCCCTGGGAATGGTCCCCAGCAGTGCCAGGCTCACATCTTCAGGTTCATTGCCAGAACAACGGTTGCTCTTTCAGTCTGAATTGAAAAGACGCAGGTAAGGACCTCTACTGGCCTAGCCGGGGACATGTGCCTTCCTCTGTGGCCAAGGGCACGAGGAACTGGTTGACAGAGCCCACTAGAACCACATGACTGGGGGCAACTAAGAAAATAAGGCCTGAGGCACCCCTTACGTGATCACGTCCATCAGGGGTGAAATCTCAAGGCAGTGAGAGGTCAGGAAAAGGAAGGTAAGGAAGCAGGTACAAGGGATGCATTACCAAGCTGTGCACAGCGTCATGGAAGGCCACGCCTGCCTCTCATCACACCGGACGCCTTGACACATGTAAGGGCATCATCACTGCACCTAAGGACAGTGATCAGATGGCAAGAGGGAGAGAAATGTGTCTGCCGAATCCCTCCCACCTCCTGTCTCTCGTAGGTCAAAGTTGTTCACACAGGGTATTACCTCCCCGACACTACTGGGTTGTCGCATCACTTGGCATCCTGGGGGCGTCGCTGGTGAAGCCAAATGCCACACTCTGCTGTGCGAACTTCATCAGAGACCAGAGTGGGGGAGATGAGGCCCTCCACGGATCAGGTCCACCGTGGCAGGAGTGACGGAGGCCATGCCGGAGCCCAGACTCATCCCAGGGAAGGGGATCACTGGCAATCCTTGCAGGTGTGGCTTCAACTGGTGAGGATCTCCATGAGCAAGCAAATCTCAGGTGATGCTAAGGTGGTGGGCGTCAGGGACACAGATCCCAAGAGAAGGAAGCACTGCCCCAAGAAGGAACCTACAGACACAGCAGTAGGTTTAGGGATGGAAGCTGCCAGGTGGGATCCACGCAGGGTATTTCTATTCCATACTCATCCGGGCAAACAAAAGAGGTGTGGGAGATGCAGACAGAGGCTCAGAGGCCAGCTTTCTGGAGCAGTGAGTGCCCTGCACTGCTCTCCAGGCTCTCAGCCTCCCACAACGGCCCTCCCCTCTCCTTCCTTCCCTATCTGATCACCTGCTCTGTGCCAGATACTGTTTCAGTGTCTAACGCACAGTCTGAGCCATACGCAGACATCCTGAGCACAGGCACTTCTCCCTTCCTCCACCCTGACCGAGCCAGCATCATCTCCCCCAGGTCTCCCGCAGTCACCTCTTCAGTGGTCCCCGTGCTTTTCTCTCTTTGCTTCACTTCTGTCTCTTCTATACACAGCAGCCCAATGGTCCTCTTAAAACCCAAATCAGATCATATTTGTTTTGTCCCCTTCTTCAAACCACCCTCTGTCAAGAAAAGATTTCCCATCCCATTTCAAACAAAAGCCTACTCATTGGGCCTCTACGGGACCTGACTTCTAGGCCTCCGGCCACCTGTCCACTGTCTGCCCTTCATTCACCCCAGTTTCAGTCGCACTGGCCATTTTGCTGTGTCTGGAGCCCAGCCAGCACTCTCTCACCTCAGGGCCTTTGCTCTCGCTGTGCCTCTCCATGAATTATTCTTTCCCACATATCTTGGCCCATGCCTTCATGTCTTCCAGGTCTCTGCTCAAAATCACCTTCCAGAAAGTCTGCCCTGATCACCCAAGCTAAAATAGCACTTCTGCTTCACACTCTGTCCCCTTAATCTGTTTTACTAATTCTCACACACTTATCACTCAGTGACATCACATTGTGTGTGTGTGTGTGTGTGTGTGTGTGTGTGTGTGTATTTCTCCCCCTCTTCCCTCCCCGTTAGAATGTAAACCCCATGAAGTTAGGGCCCTTTTATACCCCTACTGTAGCTAAAACAATGCCTGGCACTACCAGACTCTCAATAAATATTTGTGCGATGAATGGATCATTCTAGTGGGGGGCAGATTGATCACCGCGCCATGACAAGTGCTAAAACAGATGTGAGAACGTCATGAAAGGTTTGGGTTTTGTTCTCCAGTCAGAGGGATCTGGGAAGTCCCAGAGGCCACTGGCAGCTGGGACCCATCCTGCCTGCAGTTTCCAAAGCAGTTCAAGGATGAGAGAAGATGCTGATCAGATTAAGACGGCTGACAGGGAGAGGCCAGATGACCTCTGTTGCAGGACAGTGCAATGTGGGCATCAAGGAGAGCACAGTGAAGTCCCTCAGGGCCTGTGTTTAAAACACTGCTTATTGTCTATTCGGAAAATGTTTGTCATAGGATGTCAGGGTGAGGGGAGATTGGGGATCATCTAGGTCAGCTCTCTCGCAGTGTAAGTTAGGAAACTGAGTCTCAGGGAAAATAAATGACTTTTTTCCAAGTGACACAGTGAGTTGGTAGCCAAGCCCATTGTGATAGATTTTTAGACACTCTTGGGCTTTCAACTGCTTAAAGGAGTCGGTCCTAGGGTCACACTTCCTCCTATCAGACAGAAGACTGTGAGAAACTTTCACACCACCAGTGATTATGAAGGGAATACTTGGCTACTAAAAGAAGCTTCATTGGATTTAAATTTAAAGCAATAGAGGGATTTAAGCATTTTCTTACTCTTAAAAAAAAAATAGGTTTTGTAAACATGAGGTTCAGGACCACACTTGTGTGAGTCCCCCTTGCGCTCAAAGTGCCAACCAGCTGCCCACACATGGTCAGTACTCAGTAATTATAGTTGACTTAATTGGCTAAGGAGACTGGTAAGTCATTCCTCTGGAGGAAAAGAGCCAGGCATGAAGTTTGGTATTCTCTCCATTTTGCATCCATATGGGGGGAAGATGCAAGAAGGCTGAAATTTCAGACTGGTGATGCGGGGGTTAGAATGACAGACCAAGGGATTTTCCTGATTCGAATAATTCAGCTATGGATTAAAAAAGCAACAACTTTCACCACTCAGCACTCATGATGTTTCTCTCGATTTAGAGAGTAAGAAGAGTTGGTGTGAAACTTGGGAGTCATTCATGCCCTTGTAGACTTTGACTGAAGTGGGTATGTCACAAAAACATCCTACGAGGGACTTCCCTGGCGGTCCAGTGATTAAGACTCCACGCTCCCAACGCAGGGGGCGTGGGTTCGATCCCTGGTCCAGGAACTAAGATCCCGCATGCTTCGGGGTGCGGCCTCAAAAAGACAAAACAAAACAAAATGTCCTACTAAAGCTCTAATTACGAAAGTATCAACATTTTCCAACAGCCATCAATATTAGGGAGGAAGCTGCTCTATCGTCCTTAGGGGTTTGCCTCTTTTTTCAGCTTGTTTTTTGAGACTTCAGTTTGCTCATAAATGGCTTTAAAAGAGTTCTGTTCGCCTCCAGCATGTGGGGATCAATCACGAGGCCACCACGGCCATGTGCCCGAAGAGCAGCTCTCTTCTTTTAAAACAGGAGCTCTTACAAGCTGAGTCAGCGGATCTAAATAGACCATCAGAGAGTATCCCAGGGACAGCCAAGGACAGCGCCACCCTCAGGGCCAGGCGAGCGGGGACCTTATCCTAGGCCACTCTTCAAAGGGCCCTAATCGGGACTCGACACTCCGCACAGGGCAAGGATCTGGGGGCAAAGGGATTATGTTAGCCCAATGCCCAGTGCCCCCTTCTGAACCACACTCTGGGTCCCTGCCCAGACTTCTGCCCAGGGCTCCTCCTCTCGAGACGGGACCAAACCCCTCCACTAGCACCCACATAACTGGGCTTGAGAGGTGGCCAAACTTGGCTGCCGGAGCTGGTGCAACCCCGCACGTGCACACTGAGTGGGGTGGGCAGGACCAGTCCTCCCTTGCCCGGAAGATTTTGGACAGAACTCTGAAGAGTCTGAAGTTCCAAATTAGAAGCCGATCTTCTAGGTTGTTATAAAGGAATTTTCTCAAGGAAGGAGGAAAGAGCATACACGTTTGCAGCTCTGTTTATGACTTTGGAATATTAGCCATACGCTAGATGGACCTTGCACTCTGGGTCCCACCCATAGTAGGGCTGGGCCTGGCTGGGAAGGTGTTTCTCTTCATCAAGGCCCTGGGGCGCACTGCTTCGGGGTACAAAGCCTGCAAGGGGGTGGGGGGTGGGGGGGTACTGGATGACCCAAATCCCAGAGCACCAACCCCTTCCTCCCAGGCACTTCTGCAGGACTCAGCCCTGGGACTGAGCTGCCACCTTCCTCTGACGGAAGGAAAAAGAGACTTTCCCAGGGTGTGCAGTGAGTTTGCTGAGTTCACTGCAGTTAAGTCATTCCCAAAGGGGAATGAGACAAAAATCGGAGAACCTTTGCTGGGGGGAGGGGAGGGGGACTAAGGGGATTTTGGAAGGGCCTAGAGAGGTTGCTTTCTCTGGAGTGTGATTGCCTACCAGTCTTGGAAGGCTGTCGAGAGGTGGGGAAGAGGGTGAGGGAGGAGGACAGAGGCATTCCTGGTTTTCTGGACCCTTGGAGCCAAGTGGCTGAAAGAGAGGGGTTTGCCTTTACATCAGGTGGCAGCGGGTCCCAGGGGAATTCTTGGAGCCCTAGAGCCACAGACAAGGCTGTCAGGCCCGCCCTGCCACTTAGAGCACAGCACGCAGGCCTACATCTCCACGAGGCTCTGTGCCCAGGGCCCGCGCTACTCTGGGGACCCCTGAAAAGTGTGTTTTTCTTAGTTTCTTTAAAAATTATAAGCAAAACTGAATATCATGAAATGAGTACCTAATCATAAATCCAGCCTGAATTATATTTTTCTTTGTACCAATGTAGTCATGCAATATAATTTTTAACATTTTTCTCTGGAAGAAGGAGCCCACTAGGGCGAGGAGTCTCAGGGCCACAGAAAACACACCGGGGCCCTGACAGCGAGAGGCCCTGAGGCGGCTGCAGCCCCAGGGTGGGTAGATGGCTGGGACCTGAGGACCCTCTCGGTGTCGGTCAACTGTACCAAAGCTGGGCACGGAGCAGCAGCGCGTTGAATGTGGCCGTCCAGCACTTAGCAGCAGTCAGGCATACAGCCAGCATCACAGCTGCTGGGAACTGCTGGTGACTCTTCTGACCACTGGCCCCCAAGAGCTGGCTCAGCACGTGGGTGCAGATCATGGGCTTGGGGTCAGACAAATCTAGATTGCAATGCTTGCTTTGCATCTCACCAGAGTCGTGGCTTTGGGCCAAAACCTCAGTTTCCCAAGCTGTCAGATGTGGATAATACCCTTTGAGGGCAGCACAGAGCCCCACACATAAGAGCTACTCGGCTGGCGGTAAGGATGAACACTGACCGTTTCAGAGCTAGGTAAGATGCAGGTGCCCACAGGGTAAAAGAGAGGCACCTTTCATCCCAACGTATCTCCCCTCATAGCTTCGCATCTGCCATTTAAACTCCTGTTTGTTAAAAGGTAGACAAGAATCTCAGGGGCCAAGTGGGACTGTGAGCTAAGGGGGAAGAGGTGTGAGAACAGTAACGACGGACCCTCCCAGCGTCGAGCAGCTCAACATCCAAAAGGCATAAAAAGCACTGAGTGAGGGTCTCTGGAATAATCTGAACAGATTCCCAGTCCAAGACTGTAGAGGACAGAGAAGAGACGGAAAGAGCTGGGCCCCTCCCCCACGGGGGAGAGAGACGCCGGAAGGTCTCCACTCCAGGAAGCTGGGGGCCGTCGTCCTACGTACCCACCAGAGAGGCTGATCGATCTCCCTGTTGCATCAGCATACCCTCCAGAGGCCACGCCATCCATCCCTCCCCTCCAGGCAGGACCGCTAAGAAACCCCAGGGACACCAGGGAACCTTCTTGCTTTTAAGGTCTCTAGGGGAAGAGGGACTTTGCAGCCCCTTCCTCTCTTTCTGCACATTTTAGACAGTTTACAAATATGTCTCCGAAATGGTGCCAAAGCCACAGAACTTCCGGATGATCTGAAAATCCCACGGTGGCCTCTGCCCCCCTCTCCCTTTCCTGCCACCCTCCACTCATCTGACTTACACCTCCCAGCTCCCACCTGCAAGGGACCCTCTAGGCTGGACCTTAATTCCCAAAAAACAGTTTACAAACCTCTTTCTTAATATAATGGCTGATTTTTTTAACCTTTTTATGTTAGGGTAAAAAACAGAAATCAGCTAAGTCCAGATCAACGACCTGTCTTTCTAAAAAATTACTTTATTGGACAAAAATCAACCAAATATTTTGTTTTTAATTTCCCAAACCAAGCAACATATGTGGATCCAGGCTCTAAGTTTCATACCCTTCTCCCAACCAGCTCATCCCTGACGCAGAACACAAGTAAAACCAAACAAACAGGAGAGGAGGGGTGAGCAGAGCAAGGCTCATTCCTTCCGGGCCAGCTGCCTGGCTTCCATCAGGCCAAGCCTGAGACCTCTGAGGTCTGGCCACATGGTTGGTTATGATTTGGAGGCTGACAGGGCTGTGCAGGCATCTGCAGAAGCTAGAACCCTCTGATAACTGCCCACACGTGGAAGGAAGCAGGATTCATTTCAAAGAAAAATCGTACCATGGGGCTAAAGCATCGATCAGCCAGCATCAGGGCAGAACCTTAGAAATGATTTATTCAAAAGATCCAGCTTTAGAGATTAACGCACAGGTTCAGCGAGAGAAAGCACCTTAACTGGCAAGGCGGCGAGGCAGGACTCATCCTAGCCGGGGCTAGAATCCAAGGGGTCCCAGCCCGCTCCCCTAAGCTCTTTCCATTACACCATTTTTCCCCAACACCCCAGCTGAGAACTGAACAGCCAAGGGGCAAGTTCTGGGTCTCACAGGGCTTTCATTTGAAGTATCAAAAGTAAGCAGAACCCAGATTGTCTCCCCCACCCACTTTCTCCCACTCAACAATAACTAAATGAACTCAGCTGAAAGTTTCCAAAGAATTTCACTTTGGGGCCAAGCCCAGAGATGGAAACTTTTAGCCTGGGAAGAGAATTTAGCAGGAAGCAAAGCAAGTGAAAACAGAAGGTGGGATTAGGAGGTAACAAGAGGGGCATCAGGGCTTCCGCGCAACCGGCCCATGTGGCCCAGCCCCACGCCTGGTCCGACCTGTGATCTTCCCCCAAGTGGGGCATCCAGCTGCTGAGTTGCCAGGTATGCATACGATGCCCTGGCAGGTTGCCACTGTCCTTCTTCCCCTAGCGCTGGAGTCACGCGCAGCTCTGGCCTTTGTCCTCTATACCTGGCCAGCTCGCTATCTCCCTGTACCCTTTCCATCAGAGATATGGCTGAGGGCTCCGAGCTGGGCTTCCTCTGGGAAAGCTAACCAGGCCTGACCTAATGTGGAGGCGCCTGGGGTCTGCAGGAGAGGGTGCCAAGGGGTCTACGGGGCCTGTCACCGGCACCAGAGGAGTCACTCAAACGATCAAAATCTTTCAGGCAAAAAGCCCCTAAGTGGAAGGATGGTGACTGGAGGGGAAGCTCTCATCACCGGGGCCTCCAAACCTACCTCTTACATCCCCAAGTAGACTTAGGCACCTCCCCATCACAAAAAATAATGCTTCTCTAAAGAAGAGAAGATCTGACACCACCTACTAAGCCTGCTGGGAGCATTAACTGAAATAATGCAAAGGAAGTTTGAGCTCAGGGACTGGCACTTAAAACTAACCACTGACCATTAGAACAAAAGCCCCTTGAAGCAGGGCACCATCTGTCTGTGAGGCGCTTTGTCCCCAGTGCCTGGCCTCCCCCTGACAAACGGTGGTGCCTAGTTAATACGGAATGGATGCACGGTCACATATTAGGAGGAAGTGGAGTGCTGTGGGGACCAGGAGAGCCACACACACGTCACCAGCAGCCAGG
Source organism: Phocoena phocoena (assembly GCF_963924675.1). Classification (NCBI taxonomy): domain Eukaryota; kingdom Metazoa; phylum Chordata; class Mammalia; order Artiodactyla; family Phocoenidae; genus Phocoena; species Phocoena phocoena. Next base: position 95,535,962 of record NC_089225.1, read on the forward strand.
CCTCCGGTCCAGGAAGGAGGAGGAGATAACGCATCTCTGTGACATGAGGCTGCTTCCTAGAATCTCTGTGGACCCCAGAGAGCTCCCCCAGGGAAGCTGGCCAGGGGAGAAGGTTAAAAGCAATAAGATGGGCCGGTTACAACTGTCAAGCCCAGTCCCAGAAGCCGAGCTTAGGTCAGGAGCTGCTCTTACAGCCACACTGACTTGCATCAACCTCTCCCACCGCAGCCTCCACCTGGGGAAGCTTAGAAATACCCTGTTAGGAGAGTTTTCCTTTACCGGAGCCATTCCGGATGCAGCCCATTCTGTGGCCAGGAAACAGCTGGGTAAGCACAAAGCACCCTAACACAATGAGCAGGGGTTGTCATCATCAGTACAACTGGCAAATGAAGTATGATCCCCATTTCACATACAAGGAAACAGGCATGGTGCCCCATCACTCACCCAAGTTCTCACAGCTGCTGGGTAGCAGAGTTTGGATTCGAGCCCAGCCAGCCCCTCCGGCCCAGAGTTTAGGCCTCTCATTCCCACACCCTTCTCCCTAAGAGAATGACAGCTTAACGTGACGGGACTTAGATGGATTCAGTGCCATTGGCTTAGCCCAGGAGGGTGTCCTGGAGGAAGCAGGCCTTGCTGAATTCTGAGAAAGCAGCGGAGGCATCTCTAAGGAACCCAGGAAGGAACAGGCTTCTGGAGCAGGACCCTCAGAAACAACGGCCAAGTGGGGATCAGGCAGCCCATGAACACCTTTGGGATGACGGATAACAAAGACTTGGATGTCCCCTAAACATCACCCACAAGCTTGTCCTGGTACCTGGAATTGTCCTGTATAAAACAAAAACAACAAAACAAACAAAAAAGCTTGCATTCTTTTAGGCCCAGGAGAGCAGTATTTTTGGATCAAGGAGAGAGGAGGTGTTTTCACTTCAGCCATCAGTCTGGTCAACAGATCTTCAGAGGTGTCAACTGTCCTGGCGTGGCCCCCAGAGGTCTCACAATCTGACCCCAATCTCCCTTTCCAGTATCACTTCCCCCACCTCCCCCAGCTTCCCACAGTCCAGCCACACATATGAATTAATGTCCCTCAACCCTTTAACTTCACATTTACTCATCTGTCCCATCAGCCTGAGCTGAAAACTCCTACTCATCCTTCAAAGCCCAGCTCAAATGTCACCATCCTGTTCCAAACAGACTTTCTAACTTCCCCTGGGCTCCCCCAGAATTAGTTCTCAGGACCAGAATGAGTCCTGAATGCCTTGCACTATGGTTTATTGTCTATGAATCTATCTTTTGCCCTAAAGTCCCTCCAGGAAGACTATCTCACCTTCACGCGCCCCACAGGGATGAGCACCTTCTTATCAGTATCCCTCTCAGAGGGTGTTGAAAGGAAAATTTTTAAATTATTATTGATATATATTTTTTTATTTCTGCCTTTTTTACTGTGGTAAAATATACAAAACATAAAATTTACCCTTTTAACCATTTGTATGTGTACTGTTCATGGGCATCAAGTACATTCACATTCTTGTGCGACCATCACCTCTACTCCTCTCCAGACCTTTTTCATCATCTCCAACTGAAACTCTACACAATAAAGCCCTCATTCCGCCCTCCCCCCAGCCCCTGGTAACCACCGTTCTACTTTCTGTCTCTGAAAGTAGAGCGCACCCATTGTTTTACAGGGGAGACAGAGAGGTCCAAGAAAGTGAAGTGGTTTGTCCACGATGATGCTGTCCTCTACCACCCACTTCCGCTTTCAGGGTTTCTTTGGAATGACGTCTGTGATCTTAACCCCCTCCACGTAACTGTCCTTTCATAGCCCCCAGGCTCTCCCCAGCCGGTTCTTCCCTAACCATCCAATCTATGGCAACATGACCCCTGCTTTCACCTTAATCGTGCCCACACCACCGCTGACTGGCTAATTCGCACTATGCACTTGGCCCTTGAACCCAGTCAGAAGCTTATGGCCTGTAGACCCATGGTCTCCCTCTCCAGCTGGCAAACCCCCTCCATGTGTGAGATGTGACTCACCAGTCCTCCGAGGGTGGGCTCAGAGTTCTTGGAGAGGAGCCAGGAAGCCCCTGGGTCTGGGCGCCTCACCCCGACGCCTGGCTCTCCTGTACCCCCATCCCTCCAGGCCCCTCAAGCCTCCAGGCTGTTTCTGAGGTTTGGAACCAGCAGAGAGTTTCCCCCGGCCCTATATTTTCTTCTCCCACTTCTCTTTGCTTGAAACCATTTGTAAGCAAAAAACCATTTGGGGTGTTGTGTTTATTTTTCCTAGTTCCACGGGAAATTACTCAGAATGTGTAAGTATGTGTTTTCCTTAGAAAATAGATTCCTTTACATTTTGGCTTTGTGGTTTCCAAGGCAAGTGGGGCCCACAGAAACCTAGGCTGCCAGGAGGGCTCCCCCTCCAGGAATCCTCTAGGCCTCAGAATTACACCCTTCCTCCTCCGGGGACCAGCTACCCCCTCTAGCTCCCTCTTGGGCCCCTCAGCTTCTCAAGCCCCCCAAGACTTCAGCCCTGGTGGGCCAGACGTGTCTCCAGCAGATTCTCCCTGACTGCTCGATCTCAGTCCCTCTTTCTCTCTGTTTGGGGAAGATGTGCGGGTAGATCAAGGCATGAAATCATTTTCCCTGCCTTCCCCTGGGCCGGGGGAGGTCCCTGTGTCTCCAGCATAGCCTTGAAGCAGGAGCTCTAAGTTCTAATCCTGGCTCCGCCTCTTGCTAGCTGATGAGCTGTGAGTAGGTCACTTGCCCTCTCTGTGCTTTGCTTTCTTTGCCTGCAGATGGGCGTGTTAATAGCATTTATCCAGAAGGCTACAGTGAGGATTCAGGAGTTAACATGTGTCGTGTGGTTGGTGCGTTACCTGGCATGGAATAAGCATCCCATCGTGTTTCCTTTTGTTTCTATGCATGTGTCTGACAAGTGCTTTTAGTCCTTCTAGCTGTCATCCCAGCCCTTTCCTCTTAGTCGGCAACGGGAGTTCGAGACAGGAACGGGGAAGTGTGGGCTCCTTTCTGTGGCTTGGCCTGCTGACCCAGAGGTCCTTCTGTCCCCCTGAGAACGGGCCTTTCTTTTCGCACGCCCATGTTCAGCAGCACTATTCACAATGGCCAAGAGTGGAAGCACCTCAAGTGTCCTCAACAAATGAATGGACACAGAAAATGTGGTACTTTATTTATAATACTTCAAAGTATTATGGGGTGTAATATTGATTTAATATCCCATACAAATAGAATATTACTCAGCCTTAAGAAGGAATGGAATTGTGACGCATGCTACAATATGGATGAACCTTGAAGACATTATGCTAGACGAAATAAGCCAGACACAGAAGGACAAACTGGTGTGTGATTTCTAACATCCCTTCTATACAATTCCCAAGTAGACAGGGAGCTAATCAGGGGGGAAGATTTACAGAATAAGGGGGGCTGGAGGATGGGTTCTTGAGAGCCAAGAGAACTTGGAACAGCTATGACTCCATGTGCACCACAAATCCCACCCAGGGGGACCCCCTGACCAGCAGGATTCAGGTGATTGAAAGTTTGGCAGCTCCAGCATTCTGAGACACTGGCCTGGATTTGCTCTAGCAGAGGACTCATACCATGTAAGTGTTTACGGATCTCCAGGGCCCCAAAGGCCTCATTCTGCCCAGGGATAGCCTGAGAGTTTGAGTTTCCCCAGCCAGCAATGACCTACCTGCTCCAGCCATACAGCACTTCACTGGGGACAAGTCCTGTGGCCTCTGCTACCTCATTTGACCCTCACAGCAGCCTGGCAGGGGGGTATGAATCCTCATTCCCACTTTACATACGGGAAAACTGAAGCTCAGGGCAGCTACATGCCTAGCAGAGCTAGGAAGAACTCCCACGACTCCTGTCACCTCCTCAGAGGAGGCACCGTGTGGGCCTGCGGGGGTGTCATTGTCCCCCTGGTGGAGGGCGGGGAGTAGAACGCCAAGGGCAGGAGCCCATCTCATCCTCTGTACATCCCCTACCTCTCTGCCCCAACTTCCACTGGAAGGAGCTAGAGTCAGGGAGGTTCAGTGACATTAGATGGGGGCCAGAGACTTATGCCCAAGGCTTCCTGAGCTTGGGCAAGTCACTTCGCCTGCCTGAACCTCAGTTTCCTCATCTGTCAGAAGAGAGATTGCACAGGTTAGCAGTTTGCGATATTTTAGAGTCAGATCCTTGCTTTTCCCCCGAATGAATCTTACTCTAAACCCCAACCTAAAAACAGAAAAAGCAGGGCCATTCCAAATAAATCTGACCAGAGCCCTGGCAGGGCTAGCAGCCCATCAACCTCCCCCATCCCCCAAGGCCACTCCATAGACCAAAGACAATGCAGAACACAAATGGAAAACCACTTCACGTTCTCCACAGGGTCACTGAGGGACAGAACTCCTCAAAGCCCAATGTGGGCCTCTTCCCTTTCTTTTGTCTTCCTAAGTGCTCAGCCACCATCAAACCGCTGTCAACAGCCATATTTTAATTTCCAATCACACTAAATCTTAGCCAGCACCTACCCTTGGCTGTCGGTATTAGTTATTTATTGCTGCCTAACAAATTGCCTCAAAACTTAGTGGCTTAGAAACAATAAACGTCATCTCACACAGTTTCTAAGAGTCAGGAATCCAGGAGAAGCATAGCAGGGTGATTCTGGCCCCAGGTCTCTCAGGAAGTGGCAGCCAAGATGTTGGCTGGGGCTGCAGTCATCTGAATGCTTGACTGGGACAGGACGATCCACTTCCCAAAGGGCACACGCACACAGCTCTTGGCTGGAGACCTCAGCTCCTTGCTACATAGGCCTCTCATGACATGGCAGTGAATTCCCCCATAGTGAGTGACCCCAGGGCCAGGGAGAGTACGATGGAAGCCACAACGCTTGTTATGACCTAGTCTTGGAACATCCACTGGCATTAGCCCCATATTCTATTTATTAGAAGCAAGTTACTAAATCCAGTCCACAACTAAGGGGAGGAGAATCAAGCCCCATCTCTTTGAAGAGAATAGTATCAGAGAATTCGTGGACCTATTTTAAAGCCACTACACTGTCCAAGACCAGACTTGTGAACTCCTCTCCCAAACCCAGCCCCATTCAGCTGGTGCCTATTAGAGTAACCAGTACCCATGAAGCAAGCCATGAGCATCTCGTATACTAATGCCCCCTCATGTCTAACAGAACACCAAGTCCTCTCGTGCTTACCTCCTAACATCCTAACCACTGAGTGGTAGAGAGTGATGGTTGAGACTGTGGGCTCCTGGTCCAAACTCTGGCTCCACTAATTACTAAACCTCCATGTGCCTGTTTCCCCATCTTTAAGTGGGGATAACTGTACCCACCGTATTATGAGGATTAAACACTCCATGGAAAGCTCCCGGAAGAGTGCCTGGCACATAGTAAACACTAAATAAATACTCGCTGTGATATTTCTGGAATTCGGATTCCCCTCCATTTTCACTATTCTAAACCATCCTCACCTCTCAACCGGATGATTTCTATAGCCTTCTCTTTGGTCTCCTTAAATATACTCTGTTCTCAAATCTGGTCTCCTCAGAGCGGAGCCAAAAGGAGCTTTGCAAAATGCACCTTTGACCACGTTCAACACCCACCCTCTACCACCACTGCATAAAAACCTTCAAAAGTTTCCCACTGCACTCAGGATGAAGACAAAGCCTGACTCTGGCCTAAATGGTACTGTACTGCCTGGGCCTTTTCTCAGGCAAGTTCCTCCATCTCTGCTTTTCAGATATTCCTTGAAAGCACCATTCTTCTGCCCACCACAGGGCCTTTGCCCAAGCTGCCACCCCAGCAGGAATACACATACTCCCTCACAACACCATCCCTCACCTAGACAGAGTCTAGCATTTTTCCAGTCTCAACTCAAGTGCCATTTTCCAAGGAAACCCTCCCTGACCTCCAAATTCCTTAGAACATACATCCTATCCGCAATTACTCCATCAATCCCTCTCTCTCCTGCTTGACACTAAGCACCATGGGAGCAGAGACCACACCTGCCTTTACTCACCACCGTTTACACAGCTCCTAAGCCAGTACCTGGCACAGGGTTGGTTTTCAGTAAGTGTTTGTGGAGTGAAAAACTGGAATGTTCTCTCAGGTATTTGCAACAAGGGTTCCAAGACCCAGGGACTGGCTGACAGAAAAGGATCCACCCTCATCCTTCCTCACCCACCCTGAAGGTGCCAACTCACCAGGCTGGACCACCCCTCACACTCCACAGCCTGTATAAGCATAAACAGATACCGGACCCCTTCTGGGAGCACGAGAAACGGGGCTTCCTGCCTCACTCTCCAGCTGGCTGAGGTTCTCCACACTTCTGAGAAAGTGGTGGATCGGTTTCACCCATGGCTTTCTTGGATGCCTGGGGAAGGCTCATATGTGCCTTGCTTCCCCGAGGCTAGAGCTTCTCGTAGTGCAAACCCCTGACCTTCTCCTCAACTGCCCTCCCTGAAATCGGGATCGGGAAACACATTCAGTCTCCACTTAACGTCCCTCTTTGCTCGACTTTGGCCCCGTTAGCCCCGTGTTGGTGACTCTCTCTCCCCAACTCTCCCACCCTGGCACTTGGAGAGGCAGCATGGGGTGACAGAAGGAGACCGCCACCCATGTCTCTGCCACCAACTTGCTTATGGCCTTGGGAAAGTCACTTTTTAAGTCTGAAAATACACTATTACTCCTGCCTGCTCCCTCCCTACATTCACTTACTCCCCCCTGCAAGAGCTCAATACTCAACGTCTGCAATTATCCCCAAGGAACTTCCTTCGTGTCTTTCCCCAGCCATCCTCTGATACTGGGGACCCTCTCTGTCACACAGAAAGGACTGCTCCTCCCTGGAAAGATTGTGTCCTCGTTCCAAGCCGAGCACAAAAATCCAAGTCTGGCCCACAGAGAGAAGAGAGCCTGCTTCTCACATCACACAGAGACCCTCCATTTTGCCCATGGCCTCTGCAATTGCCCTCATTGGCCATTCTTGGCCACACAGCTATCTTACTTATTTGAGGTCTCTTTACCACCACACCCCCGACCCTCCTTGTTGCTGGTGTACCCTATGTTAGGATCCTGTCTTCTTCCTAAGGTCTGAGGTTTTCCTGTTCCCACCACTAGTCACATGGTCTTCACTCGCAGCTCACCCTGTCCCAAGTTCTAGAATGAATCTTAACAGGAAGCCAGGAGAGAGAAGGAGGTTCAGCCTCTACCTTGGACATGCAGCTTCCTTGCAGCCATCAGCCGTGAGTCGTGGGCCCAGGTTTGCATGCTACCCTCCCTGCTGCGTCGGGCCCATCCTGAGCCCTATCGTGACATCCTGCTTTGAAACCAGCCCCGATGACCCAGAACCCTTGTCTCACTCTCACTCCTGCTCTTGCTCCAAGGCCCTGCTGTCCGATGGCCGACATCACTGGACCACCTGAACTTCCAAAAGTCACCTGCTGCAGCCCCAGGAGGTGGGCTGACCATCTGGTGTGATGCCTGACTCCCTACTCTGGTCCTCTACCCACTGACCCAGACCATGACCTTGTAGCACTTGTCTTCCAGCCTGGACTGTCCCCCAACACAGTCAACCTTGAGTTTTCTCTTTGCTTTCTCCCCCAGTTATAGGTCTCCCTCAGTTTGTTCACTACAGTGGAATGACCCAGTGGATTTCTAAAATATCCCTTGCAAGCATTTCAAGGACCCCAAAGGAGATTTGGAAGAGACTCTTAGCTCAGTCCCTAAGATATAATGTTCCTTTCCTTACATCCTTGTGCTCAAATTATTTATTCATTCAACAAACTTTTGTTTTGGAGAACCTTATCTGTGCTTGTCTCTATTTTACCCACTGGCATTGAAGCAATGAGCAAAATAGACAGGAACCTCTGCCTTTGGGGGTTTGCAGACCAGTGAAAGCCCAGCAAAGAAGGAGCCAAAGTCCAAACAGGGAGTTCCCTCTGCCTGATCCTGAGGCCTCTCCACTTTCCAAGTGGAGTCAGCCTTTCTAGTGCTGCCATCTTGAATCCCAAAGCATGGAGGTCAGTATTGTCTCCTTTCCAGCTCAACTCCTGTTCTAGCTGTTGCTCTCCATGATTTCCCTTCCAGGGAGGGACAACAGTGCCCCCTGGAGCTTTTCCAATATCCCATTGTTTTTCCTTCCCCCCTCCTGGTTCCTTCTCCTCTTCCTGGGTCAGACTTACTAGTCAGCACTTTTACCCCAGAGGAAGGCCTGTCCGTCCCCTCTCCAGGAAACTGCCCCCCTTTTGTTTTGTCTCATCAGCATGGAGAGCCTTCCTCATCCTCCATGAGGATTTTCTCCTCCCCAGAGGCTGCTGCTGGAGTCCACAATGACAGGAGAGCAGAGCATTTCCCAGTCGGCTGCCAGCCCTCAGCAGAGCTTGGCCTGGGGCCCGTGCAAGCATCTCAGGAGACAAAAATCAACTTTCCTGGACTCAGCCCCTGGCTTTCCAGTGAGAGCCCACAGGATCCGCAAGCTGCTGGCACACCCTCTGGAAAGGACATATGGGACGGTAAACAGGACTGTGTATGTCCCGCAGGCTGCAGGCTCCATGGGACGAAGGCCTGGCCCTTTCCAGAGAGGACCTGCACATGCGCTCTACCTCTGGTTCCCACGCGAACTTGGTGCACACCCGACCTGGGCAGAGGCCTAGCCTTTGGGACCCCTGACTCCCAGGACAGCTGAAGGACTCCTGGGGGTGCTGAGGTTGTGACACGGGCTGGGACCTGCGATGCCACACACCATGATGCCACGCACGTGCCATTGGCTCTTCCCTCCCATTCAGGGAATTGTCCTGCACGGCCTAACGTCTCAGGGTCATGTGGCCGCGGAATGAACAATGAAAAATTGCATTCGCAATTTCCCTCCCCGCATCACACACACTCACAATGAGAGCCATCCACCCTTACAGGCCAAGTAACCAGCCAGATGCCAGCACCCAGGTGAGTGGATGGCTAGGGCCAGCCTCACCCAAGTGTGGAATTTCTTAGGCTTCTGCACTTATCCAGGGCCCTCCAGACCTAGATTTGGACCATCACTAACATCCAGCCACCCTCTGCAGTGGGCTGAGACCCCATGTGGGTGGAGAGGATGGCTGGGCAGAGAAGGGTGGCTCTCCCAGTCAGTCACGACAATGCCCCACAAGGGTACAAGTTGGGTCAAGACAGAGAAGGGCTGTGGAAATCTAACTGGGCTTCTGACGCTAGGGTGGCAAACTCGACCCCTGAGGAAGAAAGCCTGTAGGAGGATTGCATCTTCCCTCACCAAGTGTCTCCTTCCCCAGTTAGAAGAGTTTTGAACGATAGAACACCGGTTAGTTCTGGTGCAAACCAGTCCTAAGCTATAACCCAGGATGACCCAGAAACGGAAACTAAGGAAACAATTGTGGCTTTAGGAGACCAGCTCTACTGAGAGGAGAAAGCGACCAAGGAAATAGTGGTGAGCCCATTGACCTTGGGAACCCAGCAAGACTCTGTGTCACAGCTGCCAGGGAAGCAGGTAGCGGTATTCAGAAGTCACAAGTGACATGATGGCCGCAAGAGCGCTGGAGATGCTCTCCGATGAGGCAGAGATCTCAGAAGGGCCAGCGAGCAGGCGTCATCCTTCCTGGAGATCAGTGCCAAAGAGGTCACCAACCAGACTGAGATGCTAGCTTCTAGATTCCAGACTGGAGACCAGGGATAGACCAGTTCTCCCCTCAGCCAAAAAGTTTCTACCATGGAAATGCTGGGAAGGAATGACCAGCTCAGGAGGAGACAGGGACCGGCCAGCCCCTTTGCTTTTGTTTCCTCTGCAGCCCCCAATCCCCTGGCAGACAGGACCCCGTGGTACCTCCTGGAACAGGAGCCATGACACCAAGAGCATAGCTAAGCAGAAAGGATCCGGACACACGGCTTCCGAATGACCTCCCTGTCCCTCTGGCGGGGGGCGGACGGTGGAGGGGGTGTGGTCAATGAGATCAGCATTCTCCAGGCCTCCCCACACATATTTCAACCAGAACGCTTTACTTTCGTCTTCTTTTTTCATCTAGTGGGGTTCCTTTTTAGCTTCTTTTAAAGAAAATTTCACACGGCTAATGGGAATCTCTGGGCCCAATGATGCCCAGGGACCTTCCCACCTCTGACATGTGCCGTTCCACCTCTGCTGCCCCCTCCCTAGAATCCCCAGGTCCTGGGAGTAAGAGCTGACCAGCTAAGCTCCTTCAGGGTCAGAGCTGGCTAGCCACCAGCCCCAGTATCCACTTGAACCAGTTGCCGTCCACCCACCTTTGAGTGTCGGTGCAGGGCCGAGCAGCACAGTCATTTTCACAGGGGCAGCATTCCGCCATGCCTTGAAGACCCTTCAAGAGCCCTGGAGAGACAGTGGCTGCTGAGGCCCCGGGGAGCAGAGCAAAATGCTCCTGGCACAGTCATGGGGACCTGTTCAGCCTGCTCCCCAGCTGGAACAGATGCTTCCTGATCAGGAGCCCTAGCCAATCCCCAGCTCCTGGAGAAGGAGGCCTCCCCTTCTCCCTGGACTATTAAAATGAGGCATTTGGATTAGCAATGTTTCCTAGAAGATGACCTGAGGAACTCCAATCCCATTAGACGCTCCACAGAAAGAGGTTCCTTTGGACAAATAATCCTGGGAAATTCTGCCACTAGACCAACCCTCTTGGAACTTCCGGGTTGCCCTTAGCATATTAAAGCCGTTGAGGATGCTACAGTGAGGCGGGGAGGAGAGGGAAAGCACTTTAACTTTGGGTGGTGCCTGGGTCCTGCTCTAGATACTTTATCTCAAACCCTTTGGGGAAGGCACTATCATTAACCCCATTTCACAGAGGAGGGAACTGAGGCACGGGTTTTTCAGATATTAAGTAGCAGGGCTAGGATTTAGATCCGGGCAGTCTGGGTCCAGAGTGCGGCCCCCTCACCCCCTCACGACGCTTAGGCTCACTGGTGCCCAAATTGCAAAGGAGGATGAACGTAGCCTGTGCACTGCCTCCCTGGGCTCATCTCTCTTTCCCAAAACTGAAGGGATGGGGCTTCAAGGAGTAGGCTGGGCTCTTACAACCCTCCAAACTTGAACATTCTCCGATCTTATCCTAGGCGGGGGGCAGACTCTGTGACAGGCTGTGTGGGAGGGAAGCTTGGGGACAGGTGGCCTGATTCAGCACCTCTCAAATTAGGTCCAAGCAGGTGACTGCTGCTTCCTCTTGCTTGCCACGTGGTCGTCACTAAGGCTGCACAGATACAGAGAGAAGACCCAAAAAAAAGCCCCTCTGAAGACAAATGCACTGGACGGGGGTGGGCTGCAAATTCAAAGATGGAGAGAAAACATCCAGCTTCAGGGTTACCGTCCATCTGCTCTGGGCTGGAGGTCTCTACACCGGGCGTCTGGGCTGGAGCCAGGGGCAGGAGTCCCGTGGGTGGGTGGGAAATGAACATGTTCAAGGTCAGCATGTTCCTGGGTCTCCTCGGCGAGCCTGGGCTGCCTCCCCTCTTCCAGTTCTGGCCTGCTTCTTCCTCTCCTGAGCCTCCAAGTGCAGAAGCCTGTCCCCCAGGCAGGGGGCAGAGACCTCCCAGGCTCCCCGCTGAGGCTTCCTCCTCACCCAGGCCAAGCTGCTTCCAAGAGTCCAGAGGGAGATGGCGAGCTACCTCTGTGTCCTCTATGAGGATTCCTCTCTGCCTAGGCAAGGGCACTGCCATCCTCAGCTTGTGTGGATCAAAACACACATTCCAAGGAGCTTCTGGTCTCCCCCAGTTGGGTTGGAGAGCCCTCACTGATGGTCTGTTCCTCTGCCCCTTCAAAGCATGGCTTTAGTGATGAAACTTACCCCAGCTAGGTCTCCCTGGTAACGGGGATGTTGGCCTTCCCTCTCAGTGTCTCTCTCTGTCTCTCAGTGTCTCTGTGTGTCTTTCTCGGTGCTGTGTGCATG